>NW_008686247.1:64364-68839 GCF_000695815.1 Acanthisitta chloris | reverse complement strand
TCAGCAGGCTGTCTGTCAACCAGCACCTCCAGCATGTTTCTGAGTCTCTGTCCTCTGAGTTTCCTGTAGAGAATTGTAATACATGCTGAGACCTGAGGATCTACAAGCACACAGGTTCTCCCAAGTCAAGTCACAAACTAAACCTTGTTTGACAGACAGAGAAAGATGTTCTTAAAGATGTCTCTGGGAATTCTCCCTTTTATGTGCTCTGTCAGTACAGAGGAGAGATCCTCTTTGGTCCAAGATAGACAAATAGGCTGCTGGCCTGTCTGCAGTGCTCCAACTCCAGTTAGTAATAGGGGGATGAGTCACTAAAAGTCCACGAGGCTGCTGGCCTGTCTGCAGTGCTCCAACTCCAGTTAGTAGGGGGATGAGTCACTAAAAGTCCACATAAGTTGGAGACAGGTTAGGTTACATTTTTATGCACCAATAAGAAAATTCCCAGCATACAGCATTCTTGTGTACAGCAGAAGATATGTGTTATTTGGGGAGGGGAGAGACTAAGGGAGTGTGCTGTTTATTAAGAAGATGAGAAAATTGGGTTTACCAGTTTGCAACAGCAGCGCATGGCGATGGCAACAAACTTGGGGGTGCAGATGGCAATATGAGTCAAACATTACTAGTTCTAGTACAGAGGTCTTACTACATGAGTGCCTTGTTTCCCTAGCAGTAAAGTAATACTTTTGCTGAAGTTTAGTTTAGGATATAAACTACATGGTGCTAGGTCTGCCTTAGTTTGCAACTCTTACCTGGTCTACAAAGGGGAGCATGCAGATATATCAAAGACCTTCTCTGACGAGTCATTAGTTTTTCTTGTTTGTGGCACGACAGCTAACTCTGACTCAGAGCATTGCACTAAATGTCATGGCTTTAATGCCTAGGACCTCAGGAAAGGAAATTTTTTTTGATAGATCGCTGCAGGTTTTTCTTCCATAAATCCACTGATCTACAGTCAGCTTCAATGCTGAAGGTCTTTGACTCATGCTTCATGCTGGGCAGTACAGAAAAACAGAGTCCCAAGGAAAATCAGTCATCATCCAGAAGAAGGCAATGCAAAGAAATGTATATTCTTGGATTGTGTTATTGTTGTTTTGGTGCTTTTTGTGGGGGGGAACATGGTCATAGCAGAGACTACAAAAGTAGTTTCAAGCAGTCGATATTCAAATAAGCAAGACCACCTGTGATGTATCTATTGACTCTGCTGTGTTGGAATAACTTGCCTATGTGCTGTTTAATTTTTAAGCTAAATTTGAATCAGGCTGTAGGGGATGTAATTAAGTTTAGATCAATATAGTAGCAGCATTGGCATTAACATTGGCATTGGCACAAAACAAACATTTTGTTTTAGTGAAGAAGCATCTTGCTTAGCTTTATTTTCTGCAATAATCTATGCTCAGTGCTGCTACCTTTGAAGCCAATGGGAAAACCACATGCTGGGCTCTGTGGAAACAAGACTGCATCTTCTATTTCTAGCATACTAACCACATTAAGGTGTTCCCAACACTACACGTGAATCAAATAATTCACAGAATCAGTTAAGCTGGAAAAGACCTCTGAGACCATCAACCTATGACCTAACACCACCATGCCAACTAGACCATGGCGCTAGGTGCCACATCCAGTCTTTCTTTAAACACCTTCAGGGCTGGTGACTCCACCAATGTCTTTCTTGAAGTGAGAGGCCCAGAACTGAACACAGCATTCAAGATGTGGCCACACCAGTGCCAAGTACAGGGGTAGAATCACTTCCCTAGTCCTTCTAGCCACACTATTTCTTATACAGTTCAGGATGCCATTGGCATCTGTAGCCACCTGGGCACCCTGCTGGTTCATGTTCAGCTGCTTTTGACCAGCACCCCCAGGTCCTCTTTGCTAGACCGCTTTCCAGCCACTCTGCCCCCAGCCTGTAGTACTGCATGGGGTTACTTTGAACAAAGTGTAGCACTTGGCACTTGCTCTTGAACCTCATTCTGTTTGTCTCATCCCATCTATCTAGCCGATTCAGGTCCCACTGCAGAGCCTTCCCACCCTTCAACAGATCAACACTCTCACCTCCCCCAGCCTGTAGTACTGCATGGGGTTACTTTGAACAAAGTGTAGCACTTGGCACTTGCTCTTGAACCTCATTCTGTTTGTCTCATCCCATCTATCTAGCCGATTCAGGTCCCACTGCAGAGCCTTCCCACCCTTCAACAGATCAACACTCTCACCTAGCTTGGTGTCATTCACAAATTTACTAAGGGTAGAAAAACAAACAAACAACAACAACAAAACAACAATAAAAATCAAATAACCAAAACTGCTGTAAAGACACTTCTTCAATTTTGCACCATTTCATTTCTCAGTTCAAAGAATGAGCACAACCTCATAGTAAGAATCCTGGTCATGACTTAAATTCTGCTTTTAAGTTTGTTACACATTTCTTACACAGGTTTGATCATTCTATGTGGTAACTTCCTTCTGCATTAGAAGGAGAAAAAATAAGTTCTTTTTTTCATCCTACCCAACTCTTTCAGTCAAAAACTGTTACTTGTCAGCTATTTGTGCATCACATAGCACAACAAGGCCCCTATTTTTGTTAGAATTTAGTAAACAACTGAACATTAATGTCTGAATCTGAAACAAAACTATTTTTGGTGGTTTTATTGTTCTGTGTCTTTCATAATTGTCTCCTTCCTAGAAAGCATTAAACAGCTCGTTCAGCATTTCCAGGAGAATCTTCAAGCATAATAGCTGCTGACATTTGCTTAAATATGGTAATAATTTGCTCCTTATACAACAGCTATGAGCCATATTTTCCAGGGTACATAAAGGGAAGATTCATTTTTCACTCCATCTTGAAAACTGGAGAAAAAAGAAGACAAAACAGATCTTGATGATAAAACACTGAACGACACTGCAAGGCTAATGTTGTCATTTTCATCAATATGTTGCAACTCCAGAATGAAAACCAAGAACAGGCCAAGCTCTGAACTGTAGAATACGGCACCATTAAACATTTATCTACTACTGCAACTGCGTTACACCTTTCTGTTATGCAAAAAGTGGGTTCAGTCACAATAAAAGTGAATAAAATCTGGCTATTCAGGTAGTAATGTCTAATGCTACCCACTCACCTCAGCTCTGGACTTAAAGAAACCTTAATTTATTTAATGAAACCTTGGAAAAGCCTCTCCTGTGATTCTTTCTTCCAAAAGCCATAAAAGCCATATATTTATGCAGTATTCAATTAAAATACAATTACATTAAAAAAACAGTCTTACTTGCTTTGGTCCTTCATCCTGTCACTCCTGTGCCTGTAAAGATGCATAAATGTATATTAAAATGAGAAAACTAAAACATACTGTACTCTCTCCCCTGGTTGAAGAAATCTTCTGATTTCTGTTGGTTAAACCGTTTAAAAATGCACTTGAGGATATATTAATGAATCTGGAACACTCCAATATTTGTTAAAGGATTTTTTTGCCTTGTTTATCTTTTGTAAATGAAGTAAAGGCATTACATTAACTGTTACCTGTGCAAGGTTTAAGTAAACAAATTTGCTTGTGCCAAGTGTTTTCTCATCTGCAAATATTGGACTAATGAGCAGCTTTCATTACAGTGCAGGGAAATCATTGAATGGATTAATCATGCATTTGCTCCAATTTCAAGACAGATTAAGTTTGAGCTGTACTGGAAGCAATACTGAAATTCATGAAATACATACTGTATCTGTTTGAAAGGCTTGAGGAGCAGTTGCAGAAACCTACTAGTCCAAGAAAGCTATAAGCTAAAATCGGGAAAGCTGTAAGTCTTGGCAATTCAGTATCATCCCCCTCTTGAAGGCTTCAGCCTTAGCAGTAGTTGGTAGTGCACCCTTGCTTAAAAAAACACATCACCCTTTGGTTGGCAGACCTCTATGGGAACTGCATGGAGTCCATACATGAAGTAGTACATATTGACAGAAAAAGCTAAGCACTGCTTCAAAATTTTGCCTTTATTTAGGAGACTGTGTGGAAGCATCTCAGAAGTGTAAGTGGCAGAATTACTTAAAGATGTGATACGCTGGTAGGGACAGTGGATGGGATTTTTAATTACATCTGAAAAGGAGGGTTATTAGCAAGTAAATGAGGTTTATGAACATGAAGCTGAACTCTGTTCTTTAAAATTGAATTGTTTAATGACTCTGTGTGTTTGATGTTGATGGCAAGGTTTCGGCAGCAGAGGGGCTGCAGTTGTGGCCTATGTGGGAGGAGGTTAGGGGCTGCCCTGTGCCAGACACAGCTAGTTCTTCTGACTCTGCAACAGACTGGTAACTGATATCTCTGCCTTTAACTCAGGAGCCTTTACTTCTTATTTTCTCTCCCTGCCCTGTTAAGGAGTGGGAGTGATCGAGCAACTGGGTGGGTATCTGGCAGTCAGCCGAGCTCAACCCACCACACTCTGGTAGCAGAAAGTGAAGTGATAAATACTGCAAAAGTAAGGTAAATCCTTAT
>NW_008686247.1:0-64344 GCF_000695815.1 Acanthisitta chloris | reverse complement strand
TAGGGAAATGTTATTGAAATGCTGTAGCATTTGACTTCTCTTCCTTCCCCAGATCCCAATCCTCTCCCTCTTAAGCAGTACCTTTCCCAGTGCGTGTTTTACTTTCAGCTTTCTCTTGAAAGTTGATAGCAGTTGTACAGACATGATATAAAATGTAATCCATCATGGCAAGCCCCAAAACAGTATCACTTGCTCACCATATGAATGCTATCCAGTCAACTTGTAGCTGGGTCTTTAGGCTCTTCAGACTGCTGGGGTGTGCTATCAGATCCATTGCTGGCAGTCTTTTCACAGCATTACTACTATCCCTTTCTCTTGAAAGTTGATAGCAGTTGTACAGACATGATATAAAATGTAATCCATCATGGCAAGCCCCAAAACAGTATCACTTGCTCACCATATGAATGCTATCCAGTCAACTTGTAGCTGGGTCTTTAGGCTCTTCAGACTGCTGGGGTGTGCTATCAGATCCATTGCTGGCAGTCTTTTCACAGCATTACTACTATCCCATTTTACTGCATTTTTTTATAGCTATTTTCTGAATTGAGGAGTATGGGAGATTTATTGCTATTTTCACATCAAATGGGTGAGCCCAAGAAACTGAGAAAGTCAACCAATTTGTGAGAGGCATCATGACTGGGTTCAGAGAGAAGCATCTGTGGCAGCTGATCAAAATGGCAAGAATTAAAACTAACCACACAGCCATTCCTCAGCCTTCCTCAGTAGGCACAATTCAATACCAGCTACCAAGGCTGATGAAACTGTAGACTTCACATTGCAGAAATCATTGTATAGCAATGTCTCTGAGATGCCTGTAGATGAGTGACACGAGCATCCCATCTTCCAAACACTCTCCAGCATCCTCTGCTTTGTTTGCTGTGTATTTAGCAGCCTCCATTTCCATGATAATCTATTAAAACAGGTGAATACTGAAGAGTCCCGTTCTTGGGACTGGAATAAGAATTATGGCCAGGGGTTTAGAGTTTCCAGGATTGATGGCCAGGCCAATCTGCCTGCCCTCCTGGCCAACTGATTATACAGGCTGCCATAGCATTTCATCAGGCAGAGCCAGTACCAGAGTGTTAGGGAATACAAACCCCACTGTAAAGCAAACCACTTTTCCATTGTGTGACCCCTGGTGATGCCCCACTTTCTGCACACTCGCCTACTAACCTGTAAGAAAGTAATTGCAAGTAACAGCCAAATGATTCTTAGGCAACTTTACTTTGCTATGATCCCATTTCCTCTTTACAGTCCAAGATGCTCTCTAAGACATCAGGATTTGTGTCTCTGTAGGATATGGAGCAGGGTGGTCCTTTTTAATAAATATGTAAATATTTTTGTTTTCAGAAAGATGCAGGTAATTCTTGAATTTCCAAGTCCTCATTAAAAAGTCATTTTCCTGGCAAGCTACAAGTTTATTTCAATGTCTCCTTCTATATTCAGAGCAACATTCAAACCAAGATGCAAGACGCTAAAAGTGGTTGTCTAAAATTATGCCATTTATTCCCTGCTAGGCACTCAAATAATTGCTTTCATTTTCTAAAACACTAATTACCTATCAGCTCAAATAAAGCAAAAAACATCAACTTTTTTGCTAAAATGCCAGTTTTGAAAAAGAGGTCTCTGGAAGTATCTGCCTTACAAGCCTGGCTCCAAACACATGTTTTTCAGTCCATACTTTTGTAATGGAGACAATTATGGATGTGTTGGCTGGATATGCAGTTAAATGAGAAGAATGTATGCTTAGCAAAACAAAAGGAACAAAAAGATTTAATCTTAAACTCTCAAGCTAACACATGCTGACTGCTATATGATATTAAACTGAGTATATGAGTGTTTATATATGACTGCTATATGACACTGTTGCATAATACATGTCTGTTGTATGAGACATATAAGACTGTTATGTGAGACTGAATTAGGCAGTTGCTAGCACCAAGAAAATTCCAAGGGTCCTAGTATATCAACAAAAACAATTATCTGATAGAAGTATTTTCTTTCTTTCCAGAGACTTCCTCAGCAATTACAGTTTTAAATAACTTCCTTTCCCTCCTCAGTGATTAAAAAGCATCACTATATGTATAAAACTTACCATTTAGCTATAACTATTTGAATATTGAACCAATTTCATTTCTGACTCAGCCTGTAATTTCTGTCCCCTGGAAATACTGTAACAACATATGTATGTGTCATGTCCCTAACTTTCTCCAGAGATGCAGGCAAGGACTTTGACTCCAACAGATCAATAGGATCTTCATGGTGAGCTTAGACAGTAGGGCCTCATGAACATCAAATTGATAATTTTATTGTCATGCAAATAAGGATTAGAATTTGAGTTGCTATGGAAACCCTGGCTATAATTTTTATGAGTTTGGAAGAATTAAAATTAAGGCACCTGAAAACATAGGGAGAAGAGTATGTCTAAAAAGAAGGAAAAATCATTTGGGAACAATATATAATTCCAGTGGGCAGGGGGAAATTATAAAAAGTGATTAAACAGCAGGAGTGAAACCTGTGGAAGACGTAAAAGTCACTGTATTTGGACAGTGCACATACATGAACATGATGCTACAGTGCTTCTTTACTGGTCCCTTATTTTAAAGCTGTCTTATCATGTACATCTGTATCTTACCAAACTGCTGCCATGTAAGAAAGGACATTGCAAAACAGCAACACAACCAAAGCATGTTCTGTTCCCTTTCCTCTTCTGTAGATGAAAATAGGTTGGTCTGCCTGAGGTGGAACTGCAATGGACAGATTTCTGATGGAGCTGTACAGCTGGATTGGCTTCTCTAGCGCCCAACAGGGTCCAGAGGCTCCGTGCACTCCATCTTCTGTTGCAGTGCTGCTCCAATTTTCTTCTTGTGCATATTGTTTGGTGGGTAAGGGCTTGAGACATGAGTGTGACACTTCAATCTTTCCTTCCAAGGTCCTTGCTGCCACTGTATTCATTAACAAGTTATGGGAACTTGGCCTCTTTGCAATGTCACATTTGTATGAAGCCAACCAGTGGATGAAGGAAGAAAGAGGTACATGTGGGAGTGTGCATGTGTGCACATGCACTGAGTACAACTTGACAGTTCAGAGAACCTGATATAGAGGAACTCGGAGATACACTTAGCAACATGTGCTCACCCTGCTCAGACAGGGGTGAGAACAGAGCCACAGGGGGGTAGGTAGTGTTCACACACCCTCTGCATATTCTTCAGCAGTGGAATCTGAAAATAGATAATATCACTCTGACTCAGGCTTGCTTTCTAATCTGAAATGCCAGGTGGTATGTTTTCATATAAGATCTGTGGGAAGCAAAGGTTAGATGCTGAGCACATGAGAATACCCATTTAGGACTGGTATATTTCCTTTTTTTCCTTACAGGCAACTCTTAACTCTGCTTTGTTTTTGTCAGTATGATTCCTCTTCCTTCCCTTAGATACCTTCTGTCAGTGAAATATGGTTTTTCTATTATACAAGTATTGTTTTCTTCCCCTTCCACCTTCCATCTATACCACCTAGCAAAACAGTTTTAACCAGTTTCAAAAGTTGCATGTGTGTTTTGAATTCATGTGTTGCTTCTAAACTGCATATGTGCAAGATCTATCTTTCCCCTTTCACCTTCCCTTGGCATTGCCATCTTCACCTGCTCAGTTTGCAACTGCAGTGAAATGCTGAAAGCCCTTTTGGATGATGAGAATAAACCTGTGTATCAGAAACATTCACCTTTGTAAGTCATTCATCACTTGGGTTTTGAGACGGACAACAAAACATGGTTATTAACCAAAAGTCTCAGTTTGTCCAGTCAAAGGAAAATATGGGCCAAGAAAATGTCATAAACATGATCGCACCCAAGCTGAGACTGAAGTGAGATACATCCAGACAATCCTTCAGGTAAGGTGTGACACAGCTCTAGCAATGTCAGTGTTTCATTGTAGCCACAAGCTCCTGAAGGCACTTGGTCTACAGCAATCTCACTTTTTAAAGTAGGTTTCTGGTTCTCAGATGTGGCAAAAAGCTTAAAGACATAACCCAATTTGATGACACAACTTCAGAAAACAAGCAAACCTCTTTTTATTCTGGCTTTAAGTATACAGTGGTCTTTTGTGATGATTGCCCATGGTACAAAACCCAGCCCCAGTCAGCCCAGCTGCACGTGTGTAGCTGTAGATTAATAAACCACGGGGACAAAGGTGGCCAAGCAGGAATTTCATCTGCCTCCCCCTTGTGCCACTACTTTTGTCGAACTGACAAAGGGACTGCCAGCTGAGGAGAGGCTGTGTGATGCAACAGACAAGTGCTCAGCACTTCAGGTATGAACAGCACTTGTACCATAAAAAACACTGCGGTACAAGGACATTAACAGTACTATAGACAATACAGTTCTTTCTAAACAATCTATATTTAAACATTTTATAATTGCAGTAATGTTTGAAATAGATCAGGTCTCAATTTCCTTTCTCTATTATTTTTAGCCACAAAATCTACTTCTTTTCTTTCACTCGAATTTTTCCATTAATGGTATAAACCAGGAGAAAAATTTGTTTTGTGTAGGTTTATATAAACTCCTGTCAGGTATGATGATTTCAGCGACAACAAATATAAGGTTTTAAGGATGTAGGTTTATATAAACTCCTGTCAGGTATGATGAATTCAGCGACAACAAATATTTTTCCCTTTGAAAAAAGAGAAGGTTTTAAGGGAAGCATGTATCAAAATACCTCAGATATTTCCCACATGAAACTTTAAAGTGCAGTTTCCTTCACTGAACTGCAGGACTCTCATTTATAGCCTCCACTGTGAAAATAAGAACAGCTTGCCTGCACTTATTCATAAACTGCATCAATCTCAAAAAAAGTGTGCATGTACAAGTGTCTGCTTCTTTCTATACCTAGGAACTTTCATGCAGAAACGCATTCTCCACCAAAATTGGAGAAAGGCTTTTCCCTTTGGAGTTTGCAACTTGAATAAAAGAAACCTCTTGAGCCAAGCAATTTGCTACTTTTTTTTATCATGACTCTCCATTCTTTAGAAAAAAACCACAAAAAAAAGCCTCAACACAGCAACATGTCATCAGGACTAACAGTCAGAACCACCACACCTTTACTCTTTCTCCTCCTTTTCATGCCCTGCTCTTATTCATCCCTTCCATATCTCTCAACAGGTCTACCATCAGGCTTGCTGACTTCTCAGACACCCATGTGCCATCTGCAGAATGCTCACCCTGTGTCAAACGTTTTCCAGGAAATAGCGACTGCCCAATAACTTTGTTGTTACTGCTGCAAAACTAAGTCTCCCCTTGCACTGACTATCCTTGTTTGTGATTAATTTTGCTCTGACCCATTAGCATTCCTGTTGCAAAAGCAAATTTCATTTTGTTACGTTCTGGAAGTACCATCTAATCTCTAATCTCACTGCTACAGCATTTTGAGACCATGGCAGTCCTCTGCAGCAATGTTTGACTTACTGCCTTCTGAGAATTTAATTATCACACTATTTCACTATCCTTGCTTGAGATGACTGGAATAATCAAAACATGGAATAACTGAGTATTTCTGTTTACCTGTCTCAGTGCCCATGAAGGGTTTCATGGAACCATGTATTATCTCCACTAATGGCAGTTAGAAGTTGGGGAATGGTCATGGTGGGATTGGGTGGGAACAATGTCACAGTGATCTGAACTGAAACCCACCTTGCACTGGGGCTGCAAAACATTTGGGGAAAAAGAAATATTAAGAGAATTGCAAGGTGGCTTGGTTTCTTCCAGGTCAAGTTGCCTTTCTCCTCATCCACATTATCTTAGCTTCCATCACTAAAACATGTGTGTTCATCCCTTTAAAACACCTATCACATTTATCAGTAAAGTATCAATAAGGCATATGACATGGGTAAGGTTTATCTGACCCTTGATTAAATGTTCAACATGAATCATGGGAATGACATTTTATTTGTATAATTTACAAGAGAGGATATTGCAAGACATGGCCTTGATAGTTTTTGTTTCTCACATTCTCTGATGGACATTACACAACATATACATATCCTGTAACAGTCAATTGCACCAGTGCTCAAATGAAAAGCTCACGTGAGGGAGAAGTTTGGGAATGGAGCTTTTGAAAGAGCAATGCATTTTTGTACCGAAACACAAAATAAAAAAGAGAAGAGCAAGGCTTCAAGGCAAAAGAGAAATAGTGTGTTTATGACCTAGTTACTGCAAGGTACCTTTCTCTTCTGCTAAGTGCATTGATTTCTTGGTCACATTCTTGTAGCATAAATAGGGCAGCTGAAGATAGACTACTCCTCAGGTACAAGCAGGTTTTCACAATATCAAGGAGAATAAAGAAAATGCAATTCACATCTAGGCAGTCTATGAATTTGCTTATTTCTTTGGATTTTCCTTGCCCTCCCCAAAAGAAGCTCTTGTATGCCTTGAAGTTTAATAAGATATGGGGACAAAATATTCAGGGCAGTAATTTTCATGGATTGGAGCTTTCTTTTATGCATTGATATCCGTTCTTTAAACGCATATAAATGCGGGAGCCCTAGTATTTCTTATGTCTGGAAGGCAAAGGATTTTTAGCTGCTGTTGACACTTTCATATAAAAAGCAGCAACCTGCAGAAAGATGGCTTCTTTATGAAATTCAGCTTTATCAAAGCAGACAGCTGTCAGCTTCTTACCCACAGCACACATGAGGAGCCACGACCCAGCCCCTCACACTGCACCAGGGATTATCCCAGTGTTGCTGTCTGCTCTCGATCCTTCCCTCCCACAAAGCAGAAACATGAGGGGCAGCTGGCAAAGACCCCCCTGCTGCTTCCTAAGGCACAGGCAGCATTTGCAGAGTGGGGACCCATCCTAGCCTTCTGGGTTTCTCACCAATCCTGGCTCCACTACTCAGAGTTCTTTGCATCTTAGAGATGTTGGGAGTGCAGGGGCTCACCAGCACTCCCAGGATGGGGCTCAGCCTCCTGCCCACCCTGGGGATCTCCACAGGCAAGAGCATATGTGGTTCTTTGGCTTGAGCTTATGAGAAATGGGGCCAAGGCAGCAGTGACTGTGCCAGCCCCCCAAGAGATGTCCTGGTCCCCTGTCCTCACAAGCACAGCAGATGCTTGGGTCTGAGTCACAGCTGGAGCACTGTTGGGTCCTCACCCCATCACAGAGGCAGAGCCTTAATGTTCCTTACCTTGTGAAATATGGGCCTAAGTCTGTGAGGGATCAAGGACTAGGTTGCCTCATGGAAATGCAATGGCATCACAATGGTTCATGGTGAAATAGATGGACATGGCAAAAGGGCATAGAGTGAACCTCAGAGTGAAATCCCACCAAGG
Organism: Acanthisitta chloris; assembly: GCF_000695815.1. Classification (NCBI taxonomy): domain Eukaryota; kingdom Metazoa; phylum Chordata; class Aves; order Passeriformes; family Acanthisittidae; genus Acanthisitta; species Acanthisitta chloris. Next base: position 57,017 of record NW_008686247.1, on the reverse strand, counting down.
TGGAAGTCAGGTAGGAAGTCATGGACATCATTGGCTCCATAAGTCCCATGTTTCTCTCCTGTCTGGACAAAAGGAACTGAGTTTTGCCATAGAAAATACAAATAAAAAGAAAAAATTAAAAAGAGGGAGGGTAGCTCTCTTTTCCCTGTTGTTTCCTTTTTGTTTCTTCCCTATCACTCAGTGAACTCACTATGATGAGTCTGAAATCAACTGCTTTCCGAAGTGCAGTCTGAAAGTGTCCAAGCTATTGACAAACCAGACTTACCCTAGAACTGATTGTCGTCTACTTGTCTTCCCCATGAACACCAAGGATAGCAAGAATACACTGTCCCACTGCTTAGGATCAGCAGGCACAATTCAAACACCTCAATATGCACCAGGCACTGTCTTGATAAAACAAGAGAGAGCCATGAGACAGCAATTTCACTTCTCCTGTGCTTTGCTGCTGCTTCTGCTCATGATATTTAAAGAGCATTATGGGATTCTGTTCACTTAATAACTGCTCCCTCAGAAGGATTTGGTTTCTGAATACAAATAAGAAGCTGTGTGATTAGGTTTCATGCATTTTGATACATTTTATTACATTTTCGTTTTTTGCAATTTTTTTTTCTTAAGAAACAGGAGAATTCAAGCAGGGAGGAAATGCTTTCTCTGCAAACAGTCTTATTGCCAACCTCATATCTTGCGAACTCCCAGGATAATGTTTGTCCCTCAAGATGTGTGGCTGATTTTTAAATTGCAAAGAGTTATATTTCATGAGTGTAGTAATATTTGAGGAAGCCTGCCACCATCATCTCCAATTATCTCAGACTGAAAAGGCAAATGCCTCGGCAGATTCTGGTTACTCAGATGTTGGTAGCATTTAATTTCTGCTGGGAGGAGAAAACTGTCTGTCTTTACCTCCCTGATCTGTTCCCTTACCAGATAGCCCTCTTCGACCCAAACTCAGTCTCTTAATCTTGTTCCTTATCCTGTGGCACATTTTCTGTATCATTTGTATGGAGGCTTTTCTTACCTTCCTTTCATCACTTCCTTTCCATCCAGCTGTGTTCCCAGTAGACTCAATCTCATGGCCTTTTTTTTTTTTTTTTGCTTCCTCTGTCTCTGCTATCTGGACCTACTGCCACTCTCCTGTCCTTGTTCACCATTCTGACTTACCCCTACCCATATTCAGACCTGTCCTCCTGTCCCAGTTGCCTCTCTGCTGCTATCCCCACTCTTTTCCTTGCCTCACTGCCTTCCATTTATCTTCTGGCTGATCCATGGATTGAAGAAAATATTACCATGGCAGTGTAATCAGGGAAGAAGAAAGCATACATTTCTGCTGCAGAGGATCTGCCTGTGTGGCACATATAATACATCTCAGGCGTGGGTGCTTCCTATCCATCAGTACATCTGCAGTCTGAAATTAGAAATCTGAAATCTTAATTGTATGCTCAGTAATGGGACCAAAATGTTGCCATGGTGAAATAACAGGAGGAAGGATCAATGATAAGACATTGAAAAATGAGATATCACTACAGCATAATGTCCCACGTCAAAAAAGCTCAGTCTACCTCTGCACTGTAGTGTCTCTCATTTTGACCAGAATAAAGGAGATTTTGTTCCCACGTCATCAACTTAGCTTCAGCTTTTGGGTCTGAAGTGATCCAGAATAGGAGCATCTGCAGTGTTTTTCACCAATCTGCAGAGCTTTGTGCCCCTGTGATGATATGTTTTATCCCTACTTCACTCTCAGCACTCCTCCTGGCAGTGTGCGGGTGAAAGGCTCAGTGCTGACAGCTACTGTAGGGGTTTGCAGCTGTACCCAGCCCAAACTGCTCTTCATGTCTACTGGGACTGGGACTGAAAGTAGTGGGCTGAAATTACAGAAAGAAAAGTTTTGTCTGTTCCTGAGAAAAAACTCTATCTACCACATTAGAGTTGGTGAAGCAGAACAGGTGATTGTTGGGAGATCCCAAAGAGATCCCACCATGGGAAGGTTTTGGGAAGAGGTCAGACTAACATGTCTCAGGACAGGTTCTGATAGAGAGCCTGCCCTGAGACAGGGGATGCTCAGGATGACCTAGCAGGCCCTGACAGGGCTATTTTCTGTGAATCTGCTGGAGGGTTTTCTTGTGGCCATGTCTTTGGCTCCACAAAATGTCAAAGAGTTTCCTTCTACTTATCTTTGCTTAACTCTCCACCCTCCCTTAAAAGAACATATATTATATTATGACTATGTATGTTTTCAGAAGTGCTTGATTTTAATGACAAAATATTTATTTATACCTCTTAAAGCTCACTTAGTTTAATATCTGGATTCTTTCTATTTTACATCTAATCAAGAAGCTGGACATTTTCTGCTATCCCTCCTGCAAAGCTGGCTTTTGCATGAAATCTCAGAAATGCATTAATTTCACTATAACTTCTTTAAATTTTTGATGTTCTTGTTGGCTTATCTGTCTGATAGCTTAATTACTCTTTCACTCTTCTCAACAGGCTGCAAGAGAGTACAACTTCTGATTATTTCCTGACCTTTTTTTTTTTTTCTGATTCATTCTAATTAAACCAGGAAGTTTTGGGTTTTTTTTTTTCTGAAACTTTGCACATGTGAAGCAGAGTGGACATTGACAGTTATTATTTTTTTCTTCTGATTATATGTCACAACTATCTTTTCTTCTCTCTAGAAAGTAAAGAGAGTTTTTAGGCCCTTGGACAAAGGCTATTCTAGTGCCTTTTCAGCAGAAGTTCTACTGAACTCTCCCCTACAGAGAGCCAGAGACCCTTTGTTTGTGACCATATGCAGTATCAAAACATATTAGGTACAGAAATTAGAAAGATGTTTGTCTTTGGAATCTGGTCCTTGCCATTGCAGACTGGAATCCCTCATTGAGCCATAAGGTCCTTGAGAGTCAGGCAAGTGTGTCAAGTACATCTCCCATATCAGGTATGGGAGAAGAAAGGCTATAGATGTGTGATGAATAAGGCAAGCCCTGACTCCACCCCATCCTTCATGTCACTCTCTGAGGCTGGCAGTCTGATACCTGCAGAAAAAGCAAACTGAGTCACAACCAGTGGCCAAGAAAGCATCTCCCTTTCTGCAGCAAGGTCAGGGCTCTGGTGCTGCAGTTACCCCTGTGTCACTACAGAGTATCAGACCAAGTGCAGTGCTGCAGGAGTGTCATCCTTGGGGTGCATCTTTGCACAGCAGGATATTGAGTGTGGTAGCCACAGGTATCACCACTCTGTTTTCTTTGTAGCACTTCTGGTCCTACAAAGGTGAGTTGTGATTTCCTTGGACTGGTTTGTTGGTAACAGTCATTTTCAGTCCTGTGTTGTCCCTCCAAAGGGCTGCCAAGGCTGGGACACCTCCAGTGTGGGGTCAGCATTGCAAAACCCTCTGGGCTAATGCCTCAATTGTGGCTCCTGTGTCATGGTGCACACACCCTCACACCCAAGACATTTGCACACATATGTTCAAATGCAAGCACACTCTTAAAAGTCTCCTTTTGTAAAGTCCTTATAGAGGACAACAAGATGGTAGGGAAGATGTAGGAGGTTTTCATAAGGGCAAACAATTTCAGATTTGTTTAATTTCCTTCCTTCATAGGGTTACAGGCCAAACCAAAGCACAAATGTGGTATTGAAGTTGTTAAAGCTTCCTAACCATCCTGAGCAATATTTTTATAAGAATACTGGAAAATATGGTCAATATAAATATGGTGGTTTAAAATGGATAAATGACTACTCGAAAAACCCTCCTGCAAGAGGTGCTATGAATGTTCCAGCATCAATATGGTAGAGCATTTCTGGTGGGGCCAGTCCTGAGTATGAGTCTATGAAATATTTTCAGTGATGGTCTGCATGATAAAATACACTGTATGCTTGCAAAAACTGACCATGCTACCAAGCTAGCAGGGGTTGTCAGCATCTCAAAGACCAGGATCAGAATTCAAAATTATCTTGATAAATTGAAGGACCTGAAATCAATAAGATGAGATTCAATAAAGACAAGTGGAAAATGATACATTTAGCAAGGAGAAATCAAATGCACAAATACAAAATGAGAAATAACTAGTGAAGCAGCAACTCTGCCAGAAAAGGTCCTGGGGGCATTGTGTATCATGAGCTGAATATAAATTAGCAACATGATCCTGCCCTAAAAATGGCTGATGACATTCCCAAATTTATTAATATATAACTTTTCACAGGAAGTAGTTCCTTTCATTTACTTACTTACTTGGTGCTGGTCAGGTCAGGGATAAGCCACTGAGTTCTGCTCTGGACAGCAAATTTAGCACAAGAGCAAAACAGCCCAGAAGAAAAAACAATGAAGACTAGAAAACTGCAGAATGTAACCTATAAAGCAAGACTGAAAGAGATACCTTTTTTTTTTTTTTTGGTGAGAACAAAGGCCATTTTCAAATATATAAAAATCTCTTTGCAAAAACCACAATCGAATTAATTGTTTTGCCAGTTGAAGGAGACAGGAAAAGTTGCTATTGGCTTAATTTTGTAGAAAGAGAGAATCAAAAGAAGGGACAATAGTTCAGTGCTGTATTGTAGAATATCCTCATTTGGGTAGTTGGCATTGTAGGAAGATTTTAAGACTGATTGGAGAATTAACTTCTAGTGCTGGCCTAGGTATACCTATCTTATTTCACAGTAGGGAAATTAATTGGATAACATGTCTTTTGTTCTTTAACAAAATATGACACAGCACTATAGAACTCTAAGTCCATTTTCAATTTTTGCTTTAGTAGTTGTCTTCCTCAGCTATTAATTTCAACAAAAACCCCTGAAGATAAGGAATGGACTGAAAGTGCCCTGTTTAGAATTGCGTTGATAAGATGCTGACACAAGGGTCAATTACTTTCTCAGCACACATTGCAGTACCAGACAAACACAGAATAAAGCCATAATTCCTAACCCACTGGATCTACAATTTGAGAAACCAAATGAATGCATGTCTGTAGAGGTGCAGAAGAACTTTGGGAGATAATATTAATCAGCATTGCAGTCGTAGAAGCATGGGAGCAATGTACTTGTCCATTTTTGTAGATGTTGCAGCCAAGGAAAGTGTTGAAGTAGAATCTGAAGGGAAATGACAAAGTACTTTTGCAGGGAACTTTTTTTTTCCAAGGACTAGAATAGGAAAAGAAAGTAAAATATTTGTTTGTAAATATGAAATGCTGGTGACAAAGGTTGGTATTGGGGCCAAAGAAGAATATTTACTTTTTTAGAGGATAGGATGTGATAGATCACAGAAAGAGACCCTGAGGAGAAAGCATATGTTGGTATACTGGAGGGTTAATGTGAATATACAAAGACAAGGTTGCTATTGTTAATGTGGGGAATATCAGATGTCCAGCATTATTCTGGATGGTTAAGAGTTAGAAAGGCTGCTTTAGCTTGAATGTGAAGTGACAGCTTAAACCCTGGATAAGAATTGAAGTTGCATGAAGGGAAAAGAAAGTCTATACCTTTGACACATTATGTGGAAGAGTCTTGCTTAGTTTTGGTCTGAGAACTGAGAGACAATTCAGGTAACACCCAGGTAAAAAGGAAAAGTGACAGGCAAGATAATGGAATTGTCAAAAGCAAGAGAGAGAGCAACAATGGAGAAGAGTTAGGAAGAGAGCTAAGAAATTTTCTTTTAAAACACTGAGCTTGTTTTGGCAGTGGGAAATCCCAAACTGGATGACAGGAAGACAGGCCAGATCTGGAACAGAGAATCACATTTCTAGGTCATATGCCCTAACCTCTCCAAGATACAAAGCCTTCTGCCCATCCACACAACCAAGACAATTCTTCATCTTCAAGAACATTTCTGGAGAGTGAGATGCAGATAAAAGTGCACAGTGACCCTCTCCATAGGACCTGGAGGGAAAATAAAACAATCCTCTAGAGAGCAGAGACAAATTGCAATAGGTACACGAGATGAAAAATTCAAATCAGTCACATGAAATCAAGAAGAATATCACAAGGTGTATGACACAAAAAGTTAGCTACAACTCAGTCCTATTTCTTAGTAGGGGTAAAAAGGAGACAGCCCTCTTCTCAGAAATTGAAGCCCTAACCTGCTGGGACTATGAATTTCTTGTCATCCAAACTGAATATGCGCATTTCAAATTCTCTTCTCAAGGCTGATTTATAAGTCTTTCAAGTGGCCATCTGTTACTGAATGCTGTAATTTTTGCACATCTTACTCAGGTCTGTACATAGCCTCTTTCATATTTAACCAGTGCATAAACTCTGTAATGCATTTCTGGTACTCCTCAACTCATGACAAATTACAGTTGCCTGGAGATGTCAGCTCCTGTAATCTCCAGGACTACCTCACTAAACAAAACCACCTCCTAGCACTGAGCACACCACTCTGCTGCTGCTGTTGGGTAAGCTTTGAGACATGAGCTATATGTAAAACCCCATGCTGGAGCTTCAGCAAGGCTTTCTGCTACCACCTGAGCAAATGTCCACACTGCTCAACGGTCAATGCACCTTGGCTCTATGTAATGTTGAGTGATCAGGTGGGAACGACAAGAAGACTTACCCACAAAATATCTTATCTAAGCAGGGAAGATGCTGATAAGGCAAAGACTGGCTGTGAAAAATCCTGCAGAGACAACATGGTGAAGTTAAGCACAGCTTGCTTGGTTTATGTGATTACTTTTTTTTCAAACTGCCTTTATTATTTTCAGAGTGCAACTTAACATTTCCTGAGGAAAATACTAATATTTTTTAGCTGAAGTGTTACAAAATTATCCTGAGTTTATGGCTTGAGCAATGAAAATGTACAGTGGGTAACATTTATTCTCTCAGAGAGATCTGGAATTCATCTGTAAAATAACCATTCTCTTTCTCCATTATTAACTGCTGTTATTCCTAATCTGCTGTTATTCCTAATCTTTTTTAAGTTTATATGATCTTTTAATTTGAAAATCTACTTTTTTAAACAAAATTCATTTTGGCTGTCTCAGGTGTCTCTTGCTACGAATAGTGAAAAATTAATCAGTGTGACTATAGCAAGAGGACACTTAGAGCAGGAAGATAAGCTGAGTCATAGGGAGTGCATGGCCTTTTTCCTCTGTCGCGCTTTCCACAAAGCCTCCAGCATCACTGGCCCTGGCTCTGCTCCACAGAGGACAGCTCAGCATGGTGACTGCCTACATGCAGCTAGAAATCTGACAAGGTCCAACATAGCTCCTTTTCATACTGGGAAAATGCTTCTACTTCTAGAGTTTCCTATATGCTTTAAATTTTTTTCAAATGATCTTGCAATCTATACTAAAATGCTGCTATAAATTTTATAAATTGATGTCCAAGTCATGAAACAAGATGACTACTGGAAAGGGAATGAAGAACTGCCTGTTCCAGCTTGAGAGGCTCTTTTCTAGGTGTAATTTTATCTATTTCATTACTTATCATTCAAAGATCATAAAATATCTTTTCATGACCCTTCTGTAATGTGCTCTGTTACACTGAATTTAAGAACTGAGATTACAAATATAGAATAAGGAGAAAGAAAGAGCCTCAATTTCAGATCCTGTGAACAGGCTATATTTCCTCTCACTTCTTGCTGCTTTTATACACTAGTCTAGCTCCAATGACACTGGAGATTTATATCTGCAGCTATGGCAGAAGAATTGGCCCAGGCATTGAAGAAGATGAATGCTTCAGAAACAATGGACAAATGGTTCTAAACCTCACCATCATTTCTTTCTCCATAGCTGTAGAGGATTTGCATTCCCTTCAGGAACAAACTGCATAGAAATACACCGAATATATATTCAAGAAATATCAGTCAATATTTGCAAGTTCTCATAAGTTTCAGAGTAAACTGATAAAAAAGCTCTGTCTTCTCAATCCTGGAAAAATATCACCAGAGCTTTAAACACAGAATTAGGCTACCTCCCTCTTTATGTTTTGGTCTAGAACTAATTTAAGAATCCTCCATAGTTTTTTAACAGTGTATGTCTCAGGGGAAAAAGTGCACAAGACTGTCCATTTTCTATGCCACTCCAAGTGTTCTTTTAATCCTGATCTGATAGGAGTGAGATGGAATGCATAAAATGTGAACAAAATAAGGCAATTAAGTGCAATTCATTACTCTCAATGCTGGATTACTAAACAAAATGTCATTAATTGTCTATACTAGGTGAAAATTAGAGTCATGACCTTTGAGTCATTTTACATATGAGGCCAGAAATCACATTTATACTCATTCTGAAGTTTCTAAAAACACTTGAAGGGCAAGCTATCTTTTTTTTTGTTTTCCTACTAGTCAAATTTTCAGCACATATAGTAACAATCTCTATAGGCTTTTTTTATCACAGATAAAAAAAATCTCAAAACCATTTTCAAAAATTCAATATTTTTTATAGACTGGAATTTATGACCTTTAATGATACTACCTTGTAAGCAAATGTGTGACACTATATGGCAAGCACTAATGAAACAAACAACCGTAAGATGTTAAATGCTGACAATCCTGATTGAAAAATAATTAAAATTTTAAAAATAAAAATGAGACAAAGAAAACTTCACCACTGGAAATCGGAATGCTGTTGTGTGGGATGGTGCATGTACAAAAACATAGCTGCATAATGTTCATATAAAAGGGAGACAGAGTTTGCAGGTGTAAATATACCCTAGATAATATCAACGGAACTTTGCAATGAACTGTTTATCTTACGACAATATTTTAGCATCATCAAATTATATAAACATCAACAATTCACATAAAAAGGAGCATTTTGGAAAATTCATGTCATTGGTAAAGGAGTTTGCCATTATTTCTTTCGCTCCATGGAGCATAGATTTGACATGTCTATTTTTAACACTTTCTGCTCTGTTGATACATGCACAATTTTTGAAGCACTAAGACCCTGCCAGAATCTGTTCCTGAACCCATCAAGCAAGAAAACAAGCACAGAAAGACAAATCAAAGAACTTGGTTGTTACCCTGGCACCCTTCTAGCCTGCTCCCAGCCTCCTGTTTCCATGGCTATCTGAAGCTGCAAGTGCTGCTGCAGTGCTTTTAATCTCCTGAGTGTCTTCTGATAGATAAAAATGAAGTCATATTGAAAATAGATTAAAAATTGGGTTAGAACTTGAGAAGAGTGGATAACTAATACATAAATACACACTTTCCTGGCCTTAACCACAGGAGGAGAGAGGTAAACTGTGGGGCCAGATTTTCTGCTTCTGATCCAGTGGAAAACACAGATAGAGCTTGTCAGATTTTCTTTGGTGACAAATTCAGGATATAAACACCTAATTTACCATACAGATTTACCTTCACTTTTAACCAAAGTCTAGACCTGATGAATGTGTATCTAGCCTCTTATTCAGCTGTGGGGCTACAGCATTAAAATGTGAAAGGAGATTAATGGCCACAAAAGGAAGACCACAAATTTTCCCCAAGCTATAGAGTAACTTCAGCCTTTTGGACAGAAAGGAAAATAACCTTCATTTGAATAGGGCAGCAGGGGGAGAATACCAATTTTTTTTTCCTACGGGGGAGGGCAACACACCTGAATTTCTGACTCTTCACTGCAGGGACTTGACCCTCCATGGTCAAATGTCACCCAGGGGCAGCAGGGACTTTTCTCCCTTTCCTGCCATTGATGGCTCTGGCTGCACCATCTCTGGTCTATGTTCTTTTATGGGAAGGGCAACAGATGCTTTGCTGAGGCTCTTCTTTCCCCACATCTCCCTGAGCAGGGAGCATTTGTGGGAGTACAGCAAAAAAAGCACCTGACACAACCTTGGTGAGATGAGTTGTCGCAAACAGATCATCATGCTTAATGTGAACTGAATAGGGAAAGGGGGTCTCTGTAATTCACCTTGAATGTAAATGGTTAGCTATCAAAGGTGAACAAACAAGGAAATGTAAGTGAAAACCAAAACAAACCACCTTTTTAGCAGTATGATTTGCTTTGAGCATTCCAGAGCTTGGCACCTGTTCTGGGAAGATGTTCCAGACACTTTTTAGAAATATTTTCCCATTATTTGTAAATGGTCAGGAGATAATTGTCAGATTTATGGAAGTGTTTATTCCTCTTAACAGAAATATCTACTCTGTGAGCATTTACCTCTGAGCTAGCTGGCTGGACTTCTTTGTGGTCTACAGAGAGTGATAGGCATGCTGCAGGTCTCATCCCCCTCATCCAAAGGTAAGGGATCTGAAATACATTGCATGGATCCTGCAGCAGAATTTCCCATTTCTTTCCACTCTAATGGGAGACCTACACACTGAGGTCAGATTAGTGGCCTACAATGTAGACATCTCTGTTTGTACAGATCAATCCTCCATCAAGAAAAATGCTGAGTTTTTTCTGTTATAACAAATTTGATTCCTCTATCCCATCTCTCTCTTGACAAACAAAACAGCCTTTCAAAGGAAAGGTTAAGCTAGAAGGTAAAAACACAGGTGGAAATTACTTCGGTGCAACGATTAATTTGATTGTAAGATAGCAGCATGAAATTACTCCTTGAAGCATAGCACTAAACACAGTATTTTTCATACACTTCTGAAATATGCTACTGATTTTGTTGATGACTACCATAGATTTTGGCTGGCTTTTCCATTTCATAATCATGACTCCTTGACTTTTTTATGTTCTGCCATTGCTCAGATATTAATGCAACCCTAGTGGCAAATGTTCAGTAGCCCAGATGAGATGCCAAATGTTAGTAATGACTTCTGAATGAACACTGCTGAAGTGGCAGTGCATACTTGAAAAGGCACAATTTCTCCCAGCAGTTCAATATTGTATTTTATCTTTGTATGCAGAGAGCCTGTGGGCATCTTTTTATTTGTCAACAGCATGCAAAGGAGCACTGCCATTTTGCACTCTGGTGGGGAAATGTTACTTCAACCTAATTGACTCTTTTTGCTGCATGGAAGTTGTTTACCTAGAAATACTACTGTAGAGGGCCAAATTACTTTCAATATAAAAAATCCAATTACTTGGGATCTTCTACAGGATGAAGACTGTGGCAGTAGCTACCCTTTATTGTTAAGGCTAAAATGATCCTGTACTAAACAAACTCTGCTTTCTCTTAGTTGTTGAACTTGAAGGGCAAGACAGGAGGACCGTTCACCAAAGGAGAGGGAGAGGGAATGCTATTTAAATATTGGTCCATTTAGCTGTATTTGTATTATGTTCCAGTCAGATGAACTGAGGACTGAAAACAGCACAAGTACTGAATTTCTTTAGAACAAATTGAGTTTATTTTGTGTGTTGTCTTGACATTTAAAAGCTAAGCTGGAAGGTTTAGTCTGTGATACACTTACTATAATTCATTCTGCTTTCAGAAATACATAGGAGGGCAGATCAGGTACTACATGTCCAATGCACATTTTTGCATTCATCAAGGAGTAATGGCCACAAACTAAAACACAACAAGTTCTAGCTCAACACGAGGAAGAGCTTTACATTAAGGGTGACAGAGTGCTGTAACAGGCTGCCCAGGAAGGTCATGGAATATTCCTCTCTGGGATCATTCAAAACCCACCTGGATGTGTTCCTATGTAACCTGCCCTAGGTGACTCTGCCTTGGCAGTGGGGTAGGACTAAATGATCTCCAGAGGTCCCTTCCAACCCTAACAATTCTGTGATTCTGTGATTTTTAAGAAAATAATTTAAACAGCATTCCTAACCCTTTCTAAGTTTGGGACACCTACACATAACTGTTGTTAATTTATAACACATTCTATTTTGAAAATAGCCTGTAGAATATAAGCTGAATGTCCCTGCTTTGTGTCTTTATGCCAATTATAATTCATATTGCATTAATGTATGTTACATTCTCTTTGGTCCTCAAATATAATTTTCCTTCCAAATTACAAAGTCTTCGTAAGTCCATATAATGCATGTCCTTTTTTTGGTCATAAATGTAATTATTCTAAGTTCATTTTAGGATCATATTCTTTTTGCTTACTAGATGATAATATTCTGGGCTAAATTAACTCCTGATATAACTCCACTGACTTCTTTGTACTTACTCAAGAAACATCCATGAGGCCTCTTTGCGTTTTCTCAGCTATTTACATGATTGCAGAAAATAATGAACATAAATGCAACTAGATTCTTCCTTGATGCTTATATAATGCAGACTCTCCCTGCAGCTTTCTACTGCCTTAATTCTCATGGGCTGACCCCCCTGTATTAACAATCTCAACTATGAACTAGGAATCCTCCACCTGCTCATCCCATGGGCTGATGACGACAGCAGCAGATGTGTCTCTTTTTTTGGGTTCTTTGTAACCTGATGAGTTTCTTTCCTCTCATTCTGTAAGGAGCAGACAGCACATTTTAACTGCTTTATAACCTTAAGAATTTGTGCACCCAGGGTGTGTGAAGGTCAGTGCAGAAGGCAGCCAGTGCTAATACACAATGCAGTATCTTCATGAGGGGAGTACTCTTCTGGGCAGAGTGCTGGTCCTATCAGAAGGGCATCAGGATGTTTTTGTGTATCTCTCCAGTTCACGATGTACTGGATCCTAATGAAAATCTCCCAGCATAGTGGGTCATGCCATGTGTCTGCTTGGGTCAAGGACATTCCTTGGTCCTATGAGTGTGAACACTGCTTGTGTGACAGGTAGCTGGGAGAGTTGTTTCATAGAATCATAGAATCATCAAGGTTGGAAGAGAGCTTTAAAATCATCACGTAACCTGTCACTCTGCTGTAACCCCTAAACCCTAAACCATATCTTCCAGCTCCAGATCCAGATGCCTTTTAAACACTTCTACAGATAATGACTCCATCACCTTCCTGGGCAACCTATTTCAGTGCCTGACCACCCCAACAGTCAAAAAAAATTTTCTAGTATCTAATTTAAATCTCCCCTGTCTCAGCTTATGGCTGTTCCCTCTAGTCCTCTCACTGCAGGAATGGCAAAAGAGACCATCCCCCATGTCTCTACAACCCCTTTTCAGGTAGTTTTAGAGAGCAATGAGCCTCTTCTTCTCAAGATTTAACAAACCCAACTCCCTCAATCATTCCTCGTTCCTCATTATCATTGCCTTAGGTGACATTTTGCTTTTTTTGTTGGCACAATGTTGTACCACCCTCCAGCTGAACTGAGTCCTTTGGTAAAGCATTCTGGAATCTAAACAGAGCTGTCCAAAATGGGTTTAGTGGTTTTTGAAGGTTCCTTTTAATATTCAAAACAAGGCAAATTCACCAAAATGAAAGGGTTTTGTAGGGACTGCTATAAATTCTAAAAAATTCCCATTGCTATTTGGGTGTAAATGCATATACATGGTGACTATGCTAGTGTTGGACCTAGGGAATAGCTGTTTGAGAAACACAGTAAATAAGTGACAATTTGAAATTCTCTGCTTTATTTTGAATAAAGTTAAATTCAGTTGAAGATCTACACATTTAGGCATATATCTGCGTTATCATAACATCATATGAGCACAGAGAATATCTTGCGCATTTTATATGTGTTTTTGATTGAAAGACATATACAAATGAAACCAACAAGGAATGAAACTGATGTTTTATTTCAGTTAGTCTTTGATACTGAATAAGCTAAAATCATCACCTCCTTCAATATTAATATGGTGTCTGAGCTCACAGCCTGTTACCAGGAGTGTGCTGAGATGGTGTTGTAAAACAGGATGTTCTTTTCTTACTTTCTCGAGATTGTAAACACATTTTGTACAAGAGATTAGTATTGCATAGTCTTTATTTTTGCTCCGTTCTCTGCAAAGGATTTGACCCATTCCAGAGATATAAACTGGATTTGACTGCTTTTAACAAAATATGATGTAATATCGTGTTCCTCAATAACATGATAACCATCCTTAACCATCCCATATGCAGCTGAAATGAAACTTCAGTCTTATGCAAATTTTGGCAAGGGGACAGGCCAGAGCTTCGTTGTTGTAAGGGTTCACAGCATTCTCACAGGTTGTTTGTGACACAGAAGACAAGCACACAAGTGTCCTTTCATATTCTTTAATATAATTTTCTATACCTCTCAGCTGAGTACTCATAAATCAGCTCTGTCAATCTTGAGCTCCTTTTCTCAGACTGAAACAACATTTCAGCCTGCCTCTAAAATCTGTGAGCTTAATGGCTATGAAACTAACTTCTGCTTTACCACCCGCCACCCTCCTGTGGACAGCCTTTCTGCTGTCATCATAGGATGACAGCATCACCTCGTGCCTGATTAAACACCTCTCTCATTCTGCCATAAATCCAGCCATTTCCTAATCTTGCTCTTTTTCTCTCACAATGAAGTTCAGGCTGTTTTCCATCATCTCAAAACAAAAAACTCAGGACCCACTCAATCAGGTCCCATTTTGATCACTGTAATTTCCCCTTCTGTAGTTTCCTAGACACTCACCTCCCTATCCCATACAGACTGCTTCCTCCAAAATCAATTTGACTGTTTCTGTCTCAGACATCCCTGATGTCAACTTTTAAGAACATCTTCACACCAAGTTTTAACTGCTTACCCTGGTGTCTACACATCTTTGCCTAACTGCATGGCTGAAGAACTGTACTACTGCTTTTCTCAGTCAGCTATGTCTTGACAGAAACATTTATCCATGTGAGTGACTCAAGCAAACACAGGCCAAAAAAGGAGTTTTTATACACCCATTATGGTGCAGGATGAGTAACACAACATAGTTTATGCTTCATTTGTCAGTAACATTTCTGGAAATCCAATCTGTTTCAGAAAGTTAAACATGAATCCAGCTGCAGCAGGTGGAGCTTCAGTTTACTTGTCAGCAACTGGCATCACAAGAATGATATAGTAGGTGTAAATGCCATCACACAGAAGTGTCACGTAAGTTCTGTGTTGCTAACAAATGCACACCTTTTGCTCCAAGTGATTTCATTGAATTGCCATCAGTGAGGAACTAAAGCTAACTTTCCCCCAAGGGATAATGAGTCAATGTGCTTCATAAAACAAAGTGTGAAGCCTGAAATAAAAATATTAGACACTATATTCTTTTCCTGCAAAATACATAAAAAGGAATTACTCCTCAAAGTAAAACTATGTCATCTCTGAATATATCTATTTCATCTGAAGAAGGTTTCCCTCTTTTAGGCTGTATTATGCAGATTTGCTGTGGAATTGAGCCAGTTGCCTTCTGAGTCCTTTTTTAACAGAGGCATTTTCTGCAGTCTTTTGTGGTCCCATGTGCCCTCGGGGTTGCAAGAATATCTACTGCATTTAGTAAAGGAAATTAGAATTATGCTACATTTGTGATTAAAAAAAAGGCAAAGAAAAGATAAAAAGAATCTAGGGACATCAGACTGACAGTGAAAATAGGTCCAGCATGTTAAATGAAAATACTTTTTTTTGCAAGACAATCAAGTTAAGGGACAACACCTTGAAGACAATAGGTTTTCTGTCAAGTAACAACTTAATCTTCAGCACCTTGTGACACCTGCCACACAGCGAATTATCATACATAGGTATGTTTCATATTTTCTGATCATTCCTTCTTTTGTATTTAAGCCTCATATTCACATAAACCAAATTTTATGTTTGTGGCTGGTTATAAAAATGTAAAGAGCAAAAGCTGATGACTAAAGGAGCAAAGATCTCTTTTCATGCAAATATCCTTTGTAATTAGAAGCAGAGCATGAGATATACATATTTGGAGAAAATGTACTTATATAATTGGATTTTAAACTGTCTGTTTTCCAAACATATTTATGAGACATCAGCAGGTCCGAAAAAGCCCTTTTCAACATCTGGTCTGTCTTATTCTCACTATGAGTGATCGCCACTCTTCATCATTTTTGGTGTAGCTTGGATGATAGTTTATAGTTTTGCAACTTTAGAGATTTGGAGAAAGGCAAACTTTTAAACATTTTTTTAAATAAGGTATGTTAGCTATTGTGTGGAGTTGTAAAAGCATTCTTGCCCCCTGTACAGCTTTGTTTACATACAGCAGAACAGCCTAGCAGATGTATCGCAATAGGAGGGGACTTTGCATATCTACCATGTACTTTGCATATCTAGCCCATCACTCCTTCTGCATCTTCTTACTGCCCATCCAACTACCCAAATGGAGAAATTCAATATATGACTCACATAGATTTAAAATTGAAAACAGTTTTCCTGAGGAAGGGAACATGCTGTATTTCTTAGCATAAGCAAGGTGGAAAATCATTTGGTCTGGAATACTTGATGCAATCCCTCTATAAGCATTTCTGCAAAAAGTGTTATTGCTTACAGACAACAGCTTTTAATGTCCTTCCTTTGAATATTTCTCTTCACTTGGAGGTGCCATTCTTTTAGGAGGTATTCCACATAACCCAAATTTTCTTACTGCATTTCCTTCAAAGAGGAGGCTGGTTTTGCACAGAATCACAGAATCTCAGAATGGCTGAGGTTGGAAAGAACCTCTGGAGGTCATCTAGTCGAATCCACCTGTGCAAGGTGGACCACCTACAATCTGTTTCCCAGGACCATGGCCAGATGACTTTTGAATATCTCCAAGGATGGAGATCCCACAACCTCCCTGGACAGCCTGTGCCAGAATTTGATCACCCTGACACTGAAAAAGTGTTTCCTGATGTGCTCACAGAACCTCCTGTTTTCAGTGTATGTCCATAGCCTCTGGTCCTGTCACTGGCCACCACTGAAAAGAGCCTGGCTCCATCTCCTTGCACTGTCCCTCCAGGCACTTATATGTATTGATGAGATAACACCTGAGCCTTCTCTAGACTAAACTCAGCTCTCAGCTTTGCCTTATAGGAGAGATGCTCCAGTCTCTTCATCATTGCCCCTTCAAGCCTGTGCCAGAATTTGATCACCCTGACACTGAAAAAGTGTTTCCTGATGTGCTCACAGAACCTCCTGTTTTCAGTGTATGTCCATAGCCTCTGGTCCTGTCACTGGCCACCACTGAAAAGAGCCTGGCTCCATCTCCTTGCACTGTCCCTCCAGGCACTTATATGTATTGATGAGATAACACCTGAGCCTTCTCTAGACTAAACTCAGCTCTCAGCTTTGCCTTATAGGAGAGATGCTCCAGTCTCTTCATCATCTTTGTGCCCCTTCACAAGATGTTGTCCAGTATGTCCATGTCTCTCTTGCACTGGGAAGCCTAGACTGGACGCAGCACTCCAGGTTTTGCCTCACCAGTGCTTAGCAGAGTGGAGGGATCACCTCCCTCGACCTGCTGACAACATTTTGCCTAACACTGTTGACCAGAATGCTTCAAAGACATATTTGGTAGGTGATGCTGACATCTCCTTGATCCTTTATAAAATGTTATACCACAGTTTCCTAATCATAAGCTCTTTTCCTCTGGAGTGCTGTTGACTATGATTTGGCATGCAGAAATGAAGTGACTTAGCAATCACTTAGGAATTTTATTAGCAAAAATCACAAGCACATGTAAATGAGGCATTGAGGTGCCTTCATACAATACAGAATAAGCTACAAGTAATCCATTAAAAGTAAAAAATATACCAACTGTGGCTCAAATTTTAAGGACACAGTCATTTTATAAAACTGCATTTGGCTTTGAGACTCAAACAGAGCAAAACTCTAACTGGAAAAAAAGTCATGTTAAGAGGCAAAGTGCTTCCTAAGTGAAAGAATCAAGTCCAGGTGGTTTTGTTGTTACCTATCCAAATATTTTTCCCATTCCAGCGTTTGCGATAATGAGGTTTGTGGATGTAAGTTATTTTGTCTTTTTTCTCCTTCTGTGCAGCTCCTAGTGCACGATAACTCTTCGTTCACTGCCATAAATCTTACTTATACAGTATACTTATAAATGAGCTTCCTAAGCTTAAACAAACCCAAACTGAAAAACATTGGCCTCAACATGTATACTTTCCTAACACCAGGAGCCATTATTAAGAGCAAGAAGCCTTGACTTCAAAGTTACAAGTAGCACAAACATCTGGAAGTTTACCTGAACAAATATAAGGTCATGTAAGACATTCTCCTCTAATTTTGGGCTTCCAAATGGGAAATGACAAGAGTTCTGGATGTGCCAGGTGATCATCAATATGATTCACCAAGGTAACCAACCAGAAAGAGTGAAAATCAACCTTGGGGCATAATACATGTGGTGTTTCCAGTGGGAACAGGAAAATATTAAGACTAAAAGGTAGAGATCTCCCCTAGGAGGCTATATCAAATTCTGGGCAGTTGAGCCCAAGAAAATGTTGCAGTGATCTAATGCTGCAAGTATGTTCAGGACTATGGAAGGACAGGAGAATGTGACAGAAAAGCTTCATTTATTTATGTCAGCAAAATGAAAGTGGAGAAAGCATGTACTTGTTGTCTATAAATAAGTATGGCAAAAGTGAAGTGGCTTGTAGAAATGAAAAACAAACAAACCAAAGGGTCAAAATAGCTCCCTGTAACAACAAATTATCCAGGAAGTTTCTTCCAGGTCTGTAATTCCATGGCTACCTATCAGTTCCAGAACTGCCCTGGATGAATAACCACATACAGGCTGAAATAGCTCATGAAGTGCTAGATGAGATATATCTGTAGCAACACAGTTTCCTCCTAAGCTGGTAGCAGTTCCATTCTTAGCATGAAACAGATTTTCTTTCTGGGCTGCAAGTGTTTCAACTAGCTAGATAGCTGCTAACTATCTCTTAAGTGCCAGCAGCAGCTCAGCTTAACCAGAGTGAGCAAATGGGTGTCAGTACTTGCAGCCAGTAATTCCAGCCAATTCCCACCACCTTGCCTTGGAGACAAGAAGTTGCCAACAAAAAGGGGCGAACAGGCACAAGCCAAAAGCAGGTTACACTTCCAAAATGCTTGAAAAGTGCCACTCTGTAAAGATGAATTGAAACAAGATGCTAACTAACTTATCTCCACCACCTGAATGCTCGGTGACATAAACCCCATACCTGACACCCTAAGCAAACTGTAGGGAGTAATCAGCTTTCCTCCCTTATCAACTTGTATAGTGGAAGAATTACTTCAGAGGCTTTCAGTATAGTTGCTTCAGCTTGCAGTCCTGATAACAGCACTGACCCTGACATTGCTTAAATCAAGATGAGAAAGAACTAAAGAACTTCTCTTCTGGCTCTGTTCCCATACATGTTATGGTTATGTTTCCAAACATTTCACTCAAAGATACAGCAATAAATGATGACCTATGTGGCAGATGTGCCGTGCCTATTCTTTTTCTTCTTTTATTTGGCAGCACTTTGTAAAAGTAGTCATTTTTTGACATTTTTTATTTCTTCACACTGTGCACTATAGCTGATTTAAATGTCAAGCTACGTTTAGACTGGCATATATGTGGGTATGGCTTAACCATAGGTTTATTGAAGAGATTATGGTCATTAGCTCTTATTTCCCTTGAATATGTATCATCTCACACAGAGCTCTACTATTATCTCTGATATGAGCATATCTGAGCTCAGTGATTTTAAAGACTAACTCAAAATATCACATAATATTTCATCTACTGGTACAAAACTGATTTACAATTTTTCAGAAAAGCTATTTGCACTGTTATATAACATGGTTATTAGCTGAGGTCCATAAAGACTGCAATCAAGACATTCCATCACATTTTATATCTGTCTGCCTTTTGTTGATAGGTTTCTTCTCTGCTATATGTGCCCTTTTACACGAATTATCGTTTCATTTCTAGTGAGTGAATTCACCCTATCTCAGTTGTTACAGCTGCTAGTAGATCGTTCAAATGTTTAATACAGGGTGATGTAATTTTTCCAAACACTGAATTTCCCTTCTTACTTCCATAAATGTGAAATTCTTTATTATGTATTTGCTGTACATTAAGCTGAAGTAAATAAATGAGATTTGACAAGATTGAGATGACAGTCTTAAGCCATGCCATCTGGGAACAGTGGGATTTATTTACAGTTTCATTTCTCACTCCAAATCCTACCGTGCCCCAGCATGTAAAGTTCTGTTAAGGAACAGTGCCATCAGCTAAAACATACTGGATACTCTTGAGTGGCCAGCAGAACTGGACAGAGGGCTGTAGCAGTGTTAAAAAATCTACAGTCAGTTTACAAGCTCTCACAGAGCCCAGAGTTGGAATTGCCACAATTTACACTGATTCTGCATACTTTTAATGTTACAGCAACATCAAATGAAGAGTGGCATAATTTTTGTTTAAAAATTCAAAACTTCAAAAAAACACAAAACTACTGGCAGTCCTACAATATGGCACAGGTTTGACTTTGGTTTATACTCATCCTTGTAAAGGAAGAAGAGTTTGTGCATAAGAAGGAAGACCACAATGAAGAAGAAGAAGAAGGACACAATGACACACGAGGTAGAGGTCAAGTGGTGGCTCAGGAATTGATTCCTGTCAGTGGACAATTTGATTTCCCTACGTACAGCAGAGATGATAATGTCTCCCAGAGTGAAGACAGATTTTTAAAGGAGGTGTTGTCTTTCTCTTCTCATATTTATGGAGCTTAGCAACAAGGGATCATGACTTTGGTGGAGGCATCTACACACTCCTAGAAGGAGATAGTATTTGCGTGGAATATACTTTGAAAGGAAATCATATCCTAATAGCTTTATATCTGTCATTATGCTCAGCTTCTCATTTAGTTATTTAATTTATATAATACTTATGATCTTGGCAGTTGGATGCTCTGCAGGAAAGAAAAAAATTTAACATTGCGTAAGCCACCCACAACAGGTAACAGAAGCTAAATTACTGCTGTTGATGCTATTGAAAACTTGACAGTCAAATTAACAAAACAAAAAACAAATCCATCAAAAGCTAAACACTGCACATCAAATTTGCTTTATACTCTCCAAACCACAAAATCTGGTTGGACGCAAGTGACAAACTGGAAAATGCTTCTGCTGGAAAAAGTCCTGCTCCAGTCTTGCTGGCACCTATGACCAGGCTGTCTGGTGGAGATCCCTCACTGACAGGCAGCAGGTGTAACAAACACAGATCTGCTTCACAATTTCTTGACTATTTGCTTTTGAACAGTGTAAACATTTTCCTTCTCAGGAAAGTGAGAATAATGTTGGTACCACCCATTTCAAGGAAGAAGGGGTTAATGTTCAGTGCCCCCAGGAAAATGGACACAAGTCACAGAGAGTAATGAGTCTGCAGTAAGTTATGCTGCTGTTTTCCTCATCACAGGAAGGATGTGTCCTCCCTTACTCAGTTTCACATGGGCCACGTGGCTTTGCAGTTCCTGAATGTTGGTTTTATGTAATCAGAAAAACTTCTGGGATGTAAGGGATATTCAGCTCTTGTATGTGTGCAGAGAACAATATGTTAACTGATTTAACTAGGCTCGCATTCAGAACTCTTCAGGAAAATAAAATCTTGCTTTGAGAGGTAATGTGATCCTACAAAGTAACACTGGGATGAAAGTAATTCATTCTACAGACGGTTACTGAAATATCATAGGCACCTGGCCTGCATTGAACCATGAGCTCCAACAAGATGCAACCTGCCACCCCACCTCAAACACTTCCCCTTCCCAATTACTCAGCCATGTGCCTGGCCTGATCTTCAGAGGTGTCAAGCACCTGCAACTCATTCTGATTTCCGCATCTAAAAACCAAATTCTGTGGGAGGTGTGAATGAATGACTATTATCTCTGAAAATGAAGTTATTTGGGTAAAAAGCTAGCAATTTCATGCTCTTTTTTTAAAGATTCTGGCTGCAATATGCTTTGATTTTCTCATTTCAGAGACCATAACAGTTTTACCAGCTTCATATGAGCATAGTGTTTCTTACTTAAGAAGACACTAAATAAATGCTGAGTGTTATTAAGTTCTCATCACTTCTGCAATGAACATGTTTCTGACAGCTGCTGGCTCCAGAAGGCACTGGGCAAGGCCTCAGAGACTGCTCTGAGGGCAGAGATTCCCACGCTGCAACCAGGTACCACTGTCAGCTAGCAGAGCTGCACTGTGGCCCAAAGGCTGTGCAGCTCTATGCCAGGCAAAGACCTGCCTTGGAAACATTCAAGTTCCTATGCAGGCTAAACACAAATAATGAGGGCAGTGATCAGAGGAGCCCACAAGTCCAGCAGTAATTCCATAAATAATTCCGTTTAGGAGTTCAGTCTGCATGACAGAGATGGAGCAGAAATTTAATATCTAGCACTTTTTTAAAATTTTTTTTTTGTGAATATTGTAGAAGTAGTATAGACATGGTGGTCTAAGAGCAGAAATAAATCAATGTTTGTGGGGAAAAGTGAAATGTTTCATCGACCAATGTGCTAAAGCTGGAATTAACAAAGAAGTGATTGGACACAGCCCCTCTTCAGGTCTGAAATAGAAAAAGCAGCTGTGAAAGCTGAAATTAACCAATCAGACTCTCTGAAACAAACAAAAGAAAGTACCTGCGGACACCAAAATGGGAATGTAATGCCTTCAAAATGGTTAGCAAATGAAGTGAGGAAAACCGTTGTTTCAGATGAATCTTTAGCCTGTAATTCTGCCATGGGTTGGTATAAAAAAAGATTTTTTTATTCTGCCTATGGCTATCATAAAATCAAATTATTTTTTTGTTGTCCAAGCTTGCTTTGAAATAAAGTAATAAAGGAAGAATTTGTGGGGCTGGGAAAGAACTTGTACATCTTTTCTTTTCCAAGCTCTTGGATGAATCATAATCACACATGTCTGAGTAACCAATTTCACTAGTACATTTCCCAAACTCCCCAGCTGTAACTAAGACAACACAGTTAGAGATTGAAAATGTCTTTGAAAAAATAAAAGAACTTAATTCAGTCATTCTTTTTACACCACCATGTTAAGAGTAATTTTAATCAAGGTAGCAGTAGATAACCTTCTAGCACTGGAGTGATCCCTGCAAAGTAGACATGAAGCCACAGGGATGAGCCAAGTGTTCTGTCTCCACCCTGTTGCTTTTTAGTCATTCTATAATTAGAGAATGCTGTCAAAAAATTATATGTTACAGTAAAATTCAAGACAGCACTGCAGCATAAATATAAACATACATATGTCTGTATAGATGGATGGATAGAACATTTTTGTGCATGTAAGTTATCTAATTCTTCTGGCAAAAGATACCTTAATTCTGGCATTTCATTGCTTTGGAGTGTTTGGCTTTGCCACTCTCAACAGTTTTGCTGTTATTTATGTAGTGCAAGGGAGACTGCCAGGCTGAAGGTCTGGATGACCTGAGCAATAGGTGATGTGAGAGGGCAGCATGGAGATGATAGCCAGGAAATTTCACTCTGCAGCTGACTTCACCACCGCTTTCTACTGTGACCTTGGGCCACATTTCCGCTCTCCTGGCAAATTCATCTCTAAATAAGTGTGGCACATATTGGGTCTGTCTGAGTTCAAGTCAACCAGCTGTGCCACTTTGGCCGTGGAGGGAGCCACTCTTCTTCCCATATGTGCCCAGTGTCCTCTGTTAATCTGGAGAGTGACATCTAGGCATGACTGGTGAATAAAGCAGTATGAAAACAGGAAACAGAAAATGAGACAGCAAAATGCTCTGTTATGAATTAGAAGAGGAGAAAAACACCAGAGAACATACTTCCATACGTAAATAAATCTAGAAAATATCAGGAAGTTCTATATTAGACAGGACATATGAAAGCATACTATCTCTGTTTAGTGGCTTCTATAGTTTGCTGGAAGTTATCAATAGCTGATGAGGATAGTTAATGGCTGATACTTAACATCTTCTGCCAGAGAATTATTCATGGAACCCAAGTTAATGCAGCACTAAGCAGACCTGATTCTTTGTGACTGGCACTTGTTCTCTCCTAAATTCATCATCAGTCACTTAACCATGTATCTCAAGTTAAACACTGAAGTCATGTTAAATGTATCAAGCAAAGAGTTGATTAAATGCTTAGCAGTACCAAACCAACATTTTGCTACAGCAACAAATTGCTTTCTCTGGGTCAGGAGAAATTCAAAGTGATATGGTTATTAACCAATTTATTTTTCTTTTTCCAGTTTCTCTTGAGTATAAATTTACGACTGTGACAACTAAAAACCACTGATGTTTTCTATTATATGCTGTAATAATTTTGATATAACAATCCTTATTTGCAAAAAAAACCCTCACAATTTCCTAAATGGATTTAGCTTCTTCCTTCTTCCCCTATAAATAACAGGTAAAATTAAAATGCTTCTGTATGTGCAACCTTTTTTATTGTTTTATTGACTAGTGAAAATCACTTCTGAGGTGACATTTTGTCAATCCAGAATGACTTTAATGGCCTCCACGAATTCTTTTGGAGAATGTGAACCTTCCTTGGGGAAGGAAAAAACTTATTTCGCTGGCAACCATTTAAGCCAAAAGACGTAACTACTTAACCAGTAGGATTTGAACCAATTTCTCTTTTAACTGCACTTATAGCTTCCTTTTACTTCTGAACAGATATGGAGAGAGATCATCAACTTATGATGCTTGCATATGATCCTCTACAATCTCATCTTTATGTCTGTCTTTCTCTAACCTGCCAGTACCAGAACAGACTTGAGTAGACTGAACTACATGGTAGGTGGCAGAATTTGTCTCTAATATTATCTTCCATTGCTCTTTATGTCAGGTGATCATTTTCATAGCAAGAGTATAGTTCTCAGAAATGAAACAAAGAAACCTATTTTTCACTTACGAAGTCCTCCTGTTTATTACTCCAGCAAAGAGACATTGTGCACAATGCTTTTTCTGTTCTTGATAATTAAACGGGGGAAGAACAATTGCCTTTTTTCTAGAACCCTATAAAGCATGGGCTCAAAGCCTACAAAAACTAGGGAAAGTTGAAGCAGACAGCTATCAAAATCAGTGAGTTATTGCTCAATTAGTCATCACTTAGTCCAGTCATCAGACAGACATGATACAAAATGAATCTACACAAGTCCTAAAGTAAGTTTGAAAACTGATAGTTCACTAATTAATTAAAAGTATTTAATGCTTATTTTCAGAACCAGTTTGAAAGCTTTGTGTGGGGCAGGTAAGTTATCTATGTCATCAGAATATTTCACTTCCTAAATAAAATTGTTCCATACTTAAAAGCCACAGCCTGAAAGCTATTAACATCCCATCATTCAGACAGCTATTTTTTGTGGTTGCCAGTCTGCCCTCTTCTTCCCCATCTCCTACCCCAAGCATAGATGCAACCTCAACAGAAACATTAAAATGAGACACAACACTTGGATGGTAGCTCAGCCTCTCAGGAGAGGCTTGAGAAAACAGAGAATTAAACATTCAGTAGTTTTTCAGGATAGTTTAGGCTCAGTCTAGCTTTGGTGCTCTATTCTCCTGATATATTTTCACATGTTTTCATATACTCATGCATACACACACTATTTTTTTCACACTCTACAATAATAAAAGTATATTACTTCTCTGTGGGAATGCAAAGATAAAATGTGAAAGAGAAGATTGAAGGGTTTGAATTCCTTAACACATTTAGTTCTCAGTTTTGTAGGGGATAGGATGAACCTCTGCAATCAGATGATAAATTCACAGCAAAACTCAGTATTGCAAGAGCAGCAGGTATATATAAATGCAGGAAAAATGCAAATGCTGGTATGAATTGCATTGCAAATCTTATTGTCAGAGGGAGTCAAATGCTGTATCTTAGGTATTTCCTCTTTTTTAGATAATATGCTGAGTTTAAAGGCAAGACCCATATCCTTCCTCTCATCTCCAGTGTAATCTGAGCCTGTTCCATCTGGGAGGATCTTTCTTTCTGGTTATTATTACCTACCCACTCAAGTCTCCCTGCCAGCAGCTTCAGTATAACATTAATTTAGGAAATCCATGCCTAAAGTCTTAGCACTTTTTAAATACCAGCTATTATATGTCTTCTGAGCATAAAGCACTAAAAGTTTGAAGTGATTGTGGATTTCTAGAGAATGGTAGTCATGCATTTGTCAGCATCTTAAACCGTTTCACACCTCAGTGTATAAACAAATGTTACATCTTTATCTTTTGCAACTAAGTTGAACAATTTGGTACAACTTGAGCAGAAGGTCATAGGTTTATCCTTTCAGTAAAGCACAGGACAAAGGTACTTTCTAACTTTATTGTGAAATTGAAGTCTACCATAAAACTCAACTCTATCCTAGGCCTGTATTTTCATGTAAATTTTCCCTTTCAGAAAGACAGCTTGAAGCCAAACACCTTTATGACATCAGTTCTGTCAAAACCACTTCCCCCAACATGTGGAGACTTAATTTATTCAGTGAGTGATTTCAATAGGAACTGAAGCAAAAAGACTCAGAGCTCTTAGCAATTTATATTTTTAAATAAATATGCAAGTGTTCATAATACAGCCATTCAGAAAATTCTGTTGGTGGTGCCACAGCAACAATTTAACCCCACAGTTAGGGATCTGGTTGTTATTTGATGTCTGGAATGGCTACAGCCACCTTGGATAACTACCTACAACAATATGCCATGTCTAAATATAGTTATTTTGTGTATTTATCTGTCCCTGCTATGACATGATGAATATCTTTTTAGCAGTTTTCTGAGACAGATTTTCTTTACAGTCTATAGTTGTGGTACAGGTTTTGGGACACGTAGAATCCAGCAGGAGAAAACAATAGAATCAGGTGTTATATATTTGAGAACTCATCTAATTATATGTTTTGTCAAGTCAACAGAGGATGAAGGAATAAGTCACTGCTAGGTAGGATGTTAAGTGTGGTGTAGCAGTTACCTAGTTCATAGGCAATTTTGGCTGGGAAGCAGAGGACATGATATAGATTCACTGTTGTTTTCTCTTCCATTCCTCCAATTCTACCCTCTTTACTCTGGGCTAGATACAACCTATGAAATGGATCTTCTTTCCATACATCTGGCCTGGCATTACAAATATATGACTCCACCCACAAACATGGAGGTAAAAAGGAATGTGTGCACTTTCATGAAAAATCTCTCCATGTAAACTGCTTCCTTTTCTCTGGGATGCCACTGACTGCCTCCAGCACTGATTAATAGGATTACTCACAGCAGTTTGATACATTTTCTGTGGCACTTGTTTCTCATCATTGAGAACAAGACTGGTCCATCTGTAATGAGGAGACAATCTGAATTGCACAACCTTGTACTTGTGAGGATGTACTATGCCCCAGTCTCATTCCCAGCTTAAATTCCCAGAGCTGGCAACTAGAATTTAAAAGGAAAAAGAAGTGAAAATAAGCATTGTTTCTATGAAAAAAATTAAATCCTATTCTGTGGAAGTCCTTCTCCTACTCTTACCAACATGACTTCATATGTTTGCTGAACTTAATTCAAATATTGAAACACACAGCTCCTGATCTGGCAAGTTACCAATTATAATGGGTAACTCTTCCAAAACATAATCAGAGATTCAAGTCTTTAATAATATTATGTTGACAAGAATAACCCAAAATAGATCCCTTCCCCATTTTAGATCTAGCATGAAACCTGAAGAAAAAATTCACATCTATTTGTCAATGTTGGTAAACATTTGGCTCAGCTAATCCTTCAAGCTTTCTTATGGTGAATTTCAACTGGAGTTCTGATTGCCTTCAAAATAGTCTGGACCCACCAGAAACAGGATATATATCCAGCCTAGATCTCCTCATTTGTTAGTGTGAGGAATGAATATGAATATATAATGAGTATACTAACTTGTCCATCACGATTTCTGTCAGTATATTTCTGTATGTACTGCTGAATAAAGTCTGAATGTTATTAAAAACTAAACATATACTTACAGTGTTAAAAGTCTGGCTTCTCATCTTCTTTTCAAATATATCATAGCTACACAATACAAATAAAGAAAGTAAGAAAAGAGATGAAAAACCTTTTTTTATTAAGCAAAATGGGGAAGGCTTACTAGTTATTTGCAAACCTGAAATTTCCCCTTTCACTTGGCTTCCCATTATAATGTGATGATGGACATAACACAAGAACTTGTATTGAACAAAACAGGATTATTAGGTGTGAAATGTTCTTTGCATAGCAATTCTTATTAATCTTTTGCATTTCACTACCTCTGATGTCTTTCTCCTCTGAGTAATTAATACTTTTCGAAGAGTCTTTATTATCATGGCTGCAGGGCAAGAGAGAGCCATTATATTAGTTTGCAATATGATATAAACAATAACTTCTGTTTTTCAGACACAGTATTCCAAAACAAAATTGGAATTTCCTTTTTTATTTCAGCAAGTGCCTTTCAACAGCATGCAAGAGAAGTGATCTTACTCTATGATGGAGCACTGTCCTTACCTGCCCCTGCTCCTCTCTCCTCATTTGTGAGTCATTGCAGGCTCTGTAGCTTCCAGAATCACCCCAAATCACCCAGATTTTTCATTCAGTTTCTAAGAAACATACAGGTCTTCAGTTAATCTATTATTTAGACATTTAAAAACACCAGATTTTTCAATAGTGGAACAGCTTCACCTGAGGGTGAAGCTTCAAGTTTAAGGTATTTTCCTTTCAGATAGTGACTTACCTTTTCACAGAGGCACAAAAAAAAAAAAGGCAAGAAGAAAAATAAAGAAGAAGAAAGAAAGATCTGCTTGTTTGGCTAGAATCCCAGAAAAAAAGACTTTGAGATACATGACTCATACACACATATACATTCCATCAGGAGCTCTGAATGTCGTAAGTGCTAAAAGCACAAATACTTGAATTATGCGTAACCTGAAGCACCACTCAAACAGGAAACAGGAAGATTAAGCTTCTTGGGAAAGCTGATGGAGATGAAAATCTGTGTTTCATTGATATGGCAAATATAGGCAAATATGATCTTGAAACACTACATCAGCAAAAGAAGAGCTATGCTAAGGCTTTAGTGTGTACAACTGAGGTCAGTCTGAATCAACTGTAGCTTCACCTGAAATACAAATGTGATCAGTGTACCAGGTGCTATCAGAAACCTGTTGAGGGTCAGTGGTTGTTTTGGGGGATATGTTTGAGGTATTTAAAAAATATTTAGTCAAAACAGGTTGCCAAATGCTTCCTTTAGACATACACTCCACAGAGAATACAATTTTATCTTCAAACTCCTTTATACACCAAAGACCATTGGTTTCTTCTAAAGGGAAAGAAGTCTAAGAAACCTTGGTGTACATCTTTTATAATGACACTGTTGATCACTTAACAGCAGGAACACTGAAGGTATATTGGTTACTTCTGATTTTCCTTGCTTAATGCTTGCCTTCTTCTGGAAAGAACAGGAATAAGAGTGGAGATGAAGCATTTAAAACATTGCAGTCCTTTACAGACCATTTTTTAGCTATTAGTTTGAGAAATGCTGCCCTAAAGGCTGAGGCAGGTGGCAAGGCCTGCACAGGCTGGCATAATAACCTGGCCTGTGCATTTTCTAGCTCATTTTCTGCCCTTAGTGGTGGTGATGGCTGTGAGCAGGTATGGTCACCCTGCAGGAACCTTTCAGGGCTTGACTGACTCATTGCTCTGCGCAGCACGACTGCTGGTGCATGATATGTTGGAGCAACTCACCTCCAGGTGCTAACAAAAGCCCCCAGCAAATAAATAAAGAAATGGTGAGAATGTTTCTGACAAAACTGCTGTCCATATATATACTACATTATTAGAAAATTAATGTTTTTGTGTGCAGCAGAAATCAACAGAGACCATTTGTACATGATTTGCCACCTAGCAGTGATGCTAGAAAAATAAAAAGTTCTGTTCATAGACTGTTGTCGTTAAAGATCATAAACTGATCAGAATTTTGCCTTCAGTGAAAAAAAGAAATGAAAAAAACAAACCCAGCTGCCAAAGAGCCTTTAAGCAAAGCCAAACATCTTACACTGATTTGAGCCAAAGAAGAATTTTGCAACTGTTCAAAATGCTAAACATTTTGTTTAAATGCCCACCCAAAATAAAAACCCCATGGTTATCTATGCGACACATATTTAATTCCTTGACAACAAGGTGGTGTGCATTTAACTCAATGCACTATTGCTTAGCTATGTAGACTCCATTCAGCACTTAATGGTTTCCATGGTGCCAAACATGCATCCAGCTCCACAGATTGCAGTTGATTCCAAATGACTTCAGGTCAAGTTCCATGTCAATAAGGCCTAAATATACAGGGTTTCTTCAAAGTAATCTAAAGCAACATACAGAAGGAGTTAGAGAGTGGCAAATCTGAACCCTTCAGCAAAGATTAAACTCTCTTACAGAGAAGGTGAGAAACAGGACAGTTAGGATAAGCAGCCCCAAATCCCAGTGGCACGTGTTGCTGAATGCTGTTTGAGGGTGATTTAGTGTGCTCTTCTTAAAATGCTTCAGAGTGTTTGCATTTTTATTGCCTACTTTGTTTTAATCTATAGTAATTTCAACCATGTTCTAATCTGTCAACTTCATCGTATATTTGCGAACACTCTCTACTCAAGTGACTCTGCTGTGGAGCTGAAGTGCAGACAGTCTTGTTGATAGGCTCTTGAAATCAGTTTAATTATTAAACTCGCTTCAAACATTCCTGACATTCACAACAGTTAATGTAACCGACACTGTGAATCTAATTTTCCTTCAATGCAATGTAGAAATAAAAATCTCCTTGGTCAAAAGGCACAGGTCTTTCTGCTTCAGATCATGACAATACCTCGTTTTGCCACAACAGGCAAAATAAAGTGTGATTGTGGAATGCAGCATGTATACTGTTAAGCAGGTATGCCTTAGCAGTAGGCATCAGATTAGGACTGAAATCAGTCTTAAACACAAGATTTCATGAGATTTAACATGGCTCGAAGTCCAGCCTAAGGGGCAGCACCAGCAGCATCGCATTCCATTGGAGCAGTCAGCACTCCAGCCACCACAGTAAGAGAGAGCCCATTCACAAGCCCATGTTTTCCCTTTACCAGAAGAAAGCTGAATAAGCAGAGGCAAGCAGATGAGAGGGAGAGGTGGGAGAAGAAACTGGTCACTTCCCAGCTCTCCTTCCAGTCAGCAGTGCTGGTCAGCAAAGCTCCCAGGACAAGATTGCTTGCTCATTGTGCTCTGAACCTCTGTGCCACCACTGACTTTTGCCCAAAATGCAGAGCAGCCTTAGCCTGGCCCTGCATCCCTTCACCATCAGCTAAGCAGGATGTGCAGCAACAGTGGTGAGATGAAGTGGCACAGGTTTGTGTCTGGGCTGGTATCCAGTGCAGGGATGTCACAGAACCCCAGGATGTGTTCCCAGTAGTGTGAAAGCCTGGACAAAGCATATGCCATTGCAGCTGCATTGCTACTGTTGTTCGTGCTACCTACATTCACCCAGTGAAACTGGCTAGCCTATGCTGCAATTCTACGTGCAAATATGCTGGATGCACCTTGAAAATGATCTCTGGCTATTTACAATGTGCCCATCTCTACCATATCTGTGTAGTCATAATATTGTGCAGAACTTGAAGAACTGCTGATGCAAAAGTGAGAAATAGTTTCATTTTTTCCTGATTCAATAAGATATTCTTATCCTAGGGAACAATAATGTGGATAATAGGAATTTTGCTGCAGTAATCTTTAATGAGGGAGAGGAGACCATAGTTAGACAGTAGAAGACTTTATGAAGGACTCTACGGCATTTTTCGCACTCAAAATCTTCAGCCTATTAGAAGAACCCTTTTTGAAAAGCATGCATTAGCTTAACTTCATGTTACCTGATCTGACAAAGGTCTGCAGGGTTGTGTTCTGCATCTTGTTCTATTTCAGAGTTCACACAGCTGAATGGCTAGTTGTTATGGTCCCTTTCCCAAAAATAATTCATCTGTTCTCAACACTTCAATGCATAACACATAAATTGCTTGAGTTCAAGAAGAGAATTCTATTATTTCACTCAAGTTTATTGTGATAAAAAAGCTACAGTACAGAAAGTTGTTGTTCAGCAGACTGTCCTGGGTAAGAAGTTAATGCAACTCTCATCCTCTGAATATAAGCCAAAAATTGGAAATCTTGGTGATGTTTCCAATTTGACAAACTGAAAATGTCCAGAGGAGGTGACACTTATTATGGAGAACTGTTTCTGGGAAGTAAAAGGGATTCAAATGGAAAAAGCTTGAAGGACTTGCAAACAGCTATGCCATGTGGCTCTGTCTCTCAAGCTCTTACACCCCCACACAGTTTCTATGCACATAATTCCATTTTCCAAAAGACTAGTGATTTTCGGCACTCAATTTCAAATGCATGCCAATGTGTTTTTGTCTTTAGGTATAAGTAGATTTTTTGTTTAGAGGCAGAGAAGACACAGAGTGTTATGTTTCTGCATGTAACACCCATACAGCTTTAGATTTTGTCATAAGGCCAAGCTCTTAGTAAATGTGGGGGTTTAGCCATCTGGGAAAGAAGTCTGTCTGTCTTTAGCTCTGCAGTTGCATCTAGTGGGGCTCCTGTTTGACCATTGTCACTGCAATAGCTCAGTGCATCTAGTCAGAAATAACTAAATATTTCTCATGGCCTAACTCTTCCTTTCCTGTTACCAAGAAAAGTATACATTTTGTTGTAGGAAGTTGGGGTTTTTTTATTCCTGATGTGTGTGTGTAAGAGGTGAGGATATTACAGGAATGTCCTTTATATTAGTCATTTCTACGTTCAATGATATTTTCTATGAGACTCTATAGGTTAGATCTATATACTCAATAAGAATCTATGTACTAGACCAGCTCCAGGACAAATTATGTTCCATACACATGCCGATCCACGAAATGTTTGCCAAAACCAGGACAAATTATGTTCCATACACATGCTGATCCACAAAATGTTTGCCAAAAACTTTAAAGTCAGAGAAACTAGATACCAAGAAAATTATTGTAGAACATTTGCAGTTTAAAGGCTTTTCCTTTTAAAAATTGTATTTATGTATGTATGAGTTTCCTCAAAGTTTCTACTAAATGACTTTCATTTGTGACCTACACAGCATATAGGACTCACTGGATTTTACCACTTTTAGCTGAAGTTCAGTAAAGACATTTCTGCTACATCTTTGGTGCAGATGTAGCTTTTGCCATTCAATTGGGATAAAAAAAAGGGATAGATCTGATACACTAAGCCACAAAGAAGCCCAAAGAATAGCTTGGAATGCCTGCAAGCACACTTACTATACTCTCACTGAGTATCCAAGAACATCCAGTGGAAAATTTGGCTCTTTACAATGTCCCCAAGCTGTATGTACAGCATGGTTACAACATGCATCATTTTATAAGTCTTTTGTGGCATACTATTCTCAATTCCCTGCCAGGCTAAATCTTAGAATGAGAAAGGCTTTACTTCATCTCTTCCACCAAAGAAAATTGTAGCTGCTCATTGGGAAATACATTAGGAATATATTTATGAAAGCTGTGAGTTTGCCAGAGAATTCCACATTATCTTCAATGATGTTCTGGTAGATAAGTTCAGGTTTCCTACTTCCCTTCACATGAAGTACAATTAGTTTCACTGAGACAAATAGCTGTTAATATGAAATATGTTCTGTTCATTATAACCCATATACATAAATACAGAGTAGAGTTACATCAGATTCTGAAGCCTAAATACGTATAAACAATATTCAAAATATATGTTATGGATATTTAGCAATACTAGACATTGAAAATCAGCACAACAGCCAAATTATGAAATTAGGAGTAAGAGAATATCATGGCAACAGGGCACTTTACCTGAGTTAATGCTGCTTGCTTCTCAGCAGAACTCATTAGCCTTGATGGAGTTCTCAGCTAACATAGTTACACAGCAGCTGGTACCCAGGCTAATTTGTTTAGAGCTGGTTTGGGTACCCCTGCACCACACATACTCTTTCAATGTAGACTTAACACAGGAGGAACATTTCAATTCAATTTATGAGGAAAACTCCATTGCTTATGCATACAAAAGGTCAGATTATCTCATTATAAGAGTTTTTCATCAAGAAAGGTTAAATGTTCTTCAAGGATAAAGGGAATAATTTAAAATCAGTTTGTACTATAAGTTTTGGAGAGATTTTTGGATGATGCCATCGTTGAATTTTTTCTTTTTCATTGCCCTATGTATTTCATAGTAAATTATGCAAAGTGGGTGTACTATGTTACAACACTTACCTCGAAAAATTTGATTTTGCTTATTGGAAATGACTGTCAGAAAGGAAAGGAGAACACACAGGGATCTGTAACTCTGGCAATAGTCTAATTTATAGTTGGGATGACATTCAGAAATCTTAGGAGATGGCAATGTTATCTGGAGCTGGGCAGAACACATTTCTCATGTTGCTCTACTGGCTCCATTCCTGTAAATACATGTCATGTCAGCATTAAGCATTTCTGCAGCAGATGGATATTTGTTCTGGTTATATATTTGGGAGAAAAAAGCTCACTCAGGATGATAGCAAGGAGTCACAGCTGTGTTGATTATATGTACAGTAAGAGCAAGTTTCTATATGGGACCTGCATTTTTCCCACACCTTTTCCCTTCTTAAGTCTTTCTTATAAGTGTAAGGTTTATAGGCAAGTATGAAAAGCAATATAGGCATAACAAACACATGATGAGGTGACATGATGTCTAGATGAGGGCCAGTAACTAGCAGTGTACCTCGGGGGACAATACTGTATCCAATCTTATTTACCATCTTCATTAAGGGTCTGGATGATGTACATTCAGCAAATCTGCTAATTGCCCAAAGCTGCAAGGTGTGGCTCGTACACTAGAGGGTTGTGCTGCCATGCAGAGGGGCCTGAACATGCAGGAGAAATGGGCTGACAGAAATCTCATGAAGGTCAAGGGAAGTGCAAAGTCCTGCACCTGGGGAGGAACAACCCCAGGCACTGATATATGCTGGAGACTACCCAGCTGGAAGGTAGCTTGGCAGAAAAGGACCTGGGATGTCCTGGTGCAGACCAAGTTGAACATGAAGCAGAAATGAGCCCTTGTTGCAAAATAAGGCTGATGGTCCCCTGGGCATCATTAGGCAAAGTTAAGGGAGGTGATTCTTCCCTCTACTCAGCACTGATGAGGCCACACCTGGAATGCTGTGTCCAGCTCTGGGCCCCCCGGTGCAAGAGAAATACAGGCATACTAGAGAGAATCCAGTGAAGGGCCACAAAGATGATTAAGGGACTGAAGCACTTCTCTTGTAAAGAAAGGCTAAGAGAGTTGGGGCAGTTCAACCTGAGAAGAGAAGGCTCATGGGGATCTCATGAATGTATATAAACACCTGAAAGAAGGATGCAGAGAGGATGGAGAAAACCTCTTCTCAGTAGTGCCCAGTGGCAGAACAAAAGGTAATGGGCACAAACTGAAACACAGGAGGTTCCCTCTGAACATCAGGAAACCCTTTATTACCATGAGGGTTACCTGAAGATATTCAAAAGCTGCCTGAACTTGGAAAACCTGGCTGGCCCTGCTTGAACTGGTGCTTGGACCAGATGACCTCCAGAAGTCCCTTCCAATCTCAACTGTTCTGTGATACCCGATGATAAAACAATATGCAGCACAGGAGAGGTATGACATTGACATAGATATGTCACAGCTGATGTTGTTTCCTACATCATGAGAAAATGTGGGAAGAATACAAATAGATTCACACATCTCAGTCTCCAAAATCTTTCAGTAGTTCTCCTTGTACTCCAGCCTTTAGGTGAAGAATCCAGAACAAAGAGAACAACAGAGAGTCTTTGAGAGGAGAGAAACCAAATATTTGTGAAGTTTCACTAGGATTACCTTTCAATCTTCCCATTCATTAAGCTTCCTTCTCAAAGCTTTCCCTTTCTGCAAGAGATATTGAGAATTTAAAAACTGTATTCATTCCCTTTTATAGCCTATAAACAAAGCACTGAAGTAAGGATTAAGAGAGCTGACTTCTTTTCCAAATACTGTTCTATTGCACAATCTTGGAAAGCTAGATTGCTTTACTTCCCTCTGTTTATTTGTTCATCTAAATTACAGGGATAATACTTCTGACTGTATTGCAGTTGGGATTTACTGATAAAAATACCACGTGGGCTCCATCCTTATATAAATTTCGAAAACAAGGCACTTTACTGGCACCATGTACACATGTCAAGTGTGATAGTCTTACTGCTTGTACTAATTGTGTCCTGTTTTTAAATTATCCCCTTGACGTGGAAACACCTGAAATACATGTGAACACAATCTTTTTGCTCTTTTTTCTCCCTCAATAGTGGAAACAGACAGTGAAGAGTAGTGATGAACATTGCCTTGAAGACTTATTTTGCTACAGATTTGGGTAAGAGAATGAGTTTGACTGCTGTGGCCTACATGAGATGCCTTTTAGACCTCTGAAATGGAATTTTTCCCTGACTCATTACGGTAATATGTAACCATAGTGTCCTGAAATTGCTGCTGGTTTTCTGTATCACAGTTACATGGCTGCAAACAGGTCTCTGTTTAGGCATAATCAGGCACTAATCTGCTGTAACCACAAGATACACATTTCTTGTCATGTAGTAGGGAAGTTGCTGTGAGGTTGCTAGATGTCCCTTTCTCTTCTACCCTGGCAACACCATGGCTGTCTCCAGCATTGTTTATCAGATTGCTTCCA
This sequence comes from Acanthisitta chloris, assembly GCF_000695815.1. Classification (NCBI taxonomy): domain Eukaryota; kingdom Metazoa; phylum Chordata; class Aves; order Passeriformes; family Acanthisittidae; genus Acanthisitta; species Acanthisitta chloris. The sequence goes on along the minus strand of NW_008686247.1, from coordinate 20,618 downwards.
GGAGCCTTGTTCAAATTCTAAAGCAAAGCAGATTTTTTGAAATAAGTCTCAGATATCTGGCTTTGCAACTGCTTCATTGTGCCTTTTCACCATATGAGAAATGCATTCTTTTCCTTGAGTGGAGCGTGTTGAACATTTCCTCTTACAGCACCTCCTGGTTTCACTCTCTCATACATGCTAACTTTCACATCCTGACAATAGCAAAGCAAAGAAAAATCATTATTCAGCAACTCAAAATCTCTTGAGGTAAGAAGAGCACTCCTGTGAACTTGGTATGCTGTATGGTTGTATCTGACCCATGCTTCTTAAACCATAAGCCATCTGTTCTTGAGCCATCTGGATTTGCTTTGATTCTTGATAGGCAGATAGCATTGCTGAAATGAAGCATGTGTTAAAACAGGGGAAAATAAATGTCACCACAGTGCAACTTTAAACAGAGAGATTAAATTTAAGACACTGGAGGCTGTAAAGTTTCTCTTTTTTTCTGGATAATGAGGTATTTCTATTTATTTCTCAAAGACAGATCTTTTCACAATAAAAAAAAACCCCAACCCTTAAGCAGTGTTCCATGTAACAATTTCCTATAACAGCCAGACATTTTTCAACACAACAGTATGACTGACCATCTATCTTTATTACAGCAAAAACTGACAAGGGAAACATACATCAGTAGCCCTTTCATCTTTTATCATGCCACTAATAAGAAAGGAGTTTATAGTGAATTGATGTCAGTCTTTCTGTGAACTGAACATTTCTTTCCCACCATTCATTCAGTGGAAACAGGTTTGATTTTTACTCTAGAGGAACATACACATTAGTTAATCGAGTCCAAAACAGCACCCAAACCTCAAAATCTCTGAGATTTGTGATCTTTTAAATGTGAACACAGCATCTATAAGACAGGCACATCTTTAACTGTTTCCCTTTGTGGCTATTTCAAAGGCTACATATGCCATGCAAGTGCCCAATTGTGTTTCACCATCAGGACACTGCAGCAAAGTTCAAAAGATTCTCGGGGCCATTTCACAGTAGGCTTTGGTTCAATAACTCAAAAAGTACTTAGCCAGCATTGTCTGTGAAAAAAAAATGCTGCATTTGCAGCTAGATATGCCCACTAAATTATACTATACAGATAGCATCCCAAGCAATGGCAAGAAGGGCTACAAAGCTTCACAACAGCACATAGCCAGATATTTGCCCCTCACATCCAGCCATTGCAGGTGAATGGTTTTTTGAAATATCTGAGTCTGCCTTTGACAAAGGACTTCCTCGTGAGCCATGCACTGTCTGAGTCTGCCTTTGACAAAGGACTTCCCCATGAGCCATGCACTGCGAACAGCTAGCTGGATGCAAAGAGAAGCTGATACAACTTTAAAGTGGGAACGCTGTCTTATTTGAACAGCCACTTCTGTTTCATAAATCACACATCTGAAATTAGAGAAATAGTTGAAAGGCAAGTTTTGGATCGTAAACAAAGAACCTACTAAGTTGCAGTGTCCTGGTTTGGCTTTCCCAGAATTTGCCTTTGTCCTCATGCCATGTAATGTTTTTATTGATGACTCAGTATGAAAGTGTTACTGATAAAGCTTGTGGGTGTACAGATACCAGAGGAATTTCAAATGAAGCAGGGAATAAATCATGTACAAGAAACTGGTGGAAAACAGGTGAAGGCAAAATCTGTGCAATTTAAAATGGTTTAATGTAGGAACAGGACCAGAAGACAGATGTCATCCTTATAGGATGGGAAACTAAGTCTTGGAAGACTATAATTCTGAAATCAATTTGCAAACCATAGTGGATAATCTGTTGAATATGAGCTACAGCAAAATGTTGTAGCCAAGAGGAATAACACACTGGGGAAATTCTATCATCTGCATAATTGGCACTAGGATACAGTCCAGTGACAGTATCCACGTTTTGACAAGGAATCAGACTAGAAGCATGAGAAATATAAAAGAGTTGGAAAACAATTCCTAAAATGAATGACTCAAAGACCTGAATTGATTAAGCTTATCAGAAAAGGGCTAAGAGCTGAGCTGAATGCAGTCAAATCATCTATAAGGGAAAACAAGACAATGACAGAGGGATACCCAAACCAACAGACAAGGATTTGGAAAGATACTACACCAGGAAGATGAGACTCAAGCCATTCAGGCAAAAAATATCAGATGCACATTATTAGCAATTTTAACTCGAGTTTTGGTAGTTTTTCTTCAAAAGATGGATATAGTTCTTACACAAATTCATCAAGAAAGTCCCACATCCTTCCTGTAAAGGAGGTCGCAACTGATTACAGTGCTCCTCTCTGGCTACAGATTACAAGTTGCACATGAAGAATTAAGCATCATATGAAAAATACTCAGTCAAAATTCTGCCCTGTTCCACTGGAATAGCAAAATGCCAATGAGCAGATGGAGTATGATTTGTACATTACAGTGGGGTTTATCTTTCCTAACTTAATTGGCAGAAGATAGCCTAAACTAGCTGGCTCCTCCAGTTTTCTTTATTGTCACTTGAAAAAAAAGATAAGTTTCCCCAGAAGTCTATTCATCCCATCTCTCTCCTTCTTTGATTATGGAGTCAACCTAGACAATGAGATAACTCCTTTTAAACAAATAAATTCAGAAAAAAGGGTCCCACCATAAAGGCAAAAGAGCAATAGGTCACATGTGACTGATTGTTATTTCCTGCTAAATTTAATTTTACAAAACTGCATTGCATGAAATCATTTATAAAGGCCAAAGTAACCGAATAAGTTTTAAAATATTTTTCAAGGACCAAAAATTTTTAAGTGACCATTTGCCATTAATTATGTCATTTTATAATCTCTTTTTTTACTTTATCTCCATGTTATCAAATACTGCTGAAACAGTGTCCACAAGACTTTGATGCTACTCAAAATTTCATAAGAAAAAAGTGCTTAAAAGATGCTGTCATTAGTCTAGTTCACTCACAAGAACATAGCAATGCTCATTGTTATGGCAACAACAATCTTTGCTCACACCCTGTAGCTTTACCTACATCAGTGTTTTTGCACACTTTCAGCCTATGGGTCAAGCCTGTGGGTGAGATAAAGATGCAAAGTTTTAATTAAATCACTGCTATTTCATGAAAGATCACAGCATAGTGAATACAATTATAAACCAGCTAATAAATAAATTTCGAGTTCATATTTCTTTTATTTATAAATATTATATAATCTTATTTTTTAAAAATGCTTTCACAAGTCATTATTCCATCAAGTATTTATGACATTAATTCAGTACAAAATGTCAGTGGGATATTTCCATGTATTTTCATTTTTAATAGAGTCAAATGAAGGCCAAAGCCCCAAATCTGGAGGAATTTTGACTCAGCCCTGAACACTGTTACATTTGTAAAACATGAATTAAATAGTCATGGGCTAGGAGCCAGACTTGCAGGAGTTTTCAGCTGCAAAGTGGAGGCTAATAGGACTTATCAGCTGTAATACATGTATCATTAATAGTGCATGAGCTATTTTGAGCAATACAAAAGCTGACACAGAGCCAGATCTGCCAGTATTATTACTCATACTGTTCCCAATACCTGCCACCCCCAGCCATGGTATCCTATAAAAATAGTCTGTAAATCTCTGCTTTAAAATGTTTAGGCTGTATTTGTTACAAGTAGACTGGGCGTAGGAACTAAATGTTCTCCTCCTTCACTTCATGGCCAAGCACAGTTTTGTCCAGATGTAGTCATCAATCAGGGCTACCCCCAACTGCACTGAGATGCACACTGATGCTCAGAGCCCCAAAAGACCACTGAAACAAATGAGGATAGCTGCAGCTCCCCAAACCACAAGACATTTCCATGCTTCAGAGGTTTCCTTCTGCAGAAGAGGTCATCAGGGAGCTGCATCTGGTGATGTTCCTTCTGACTTGCACCAGCAGAGCAGTTCAAGTCAGCCATAAAGTATCATTTGGCACCAGATCCAATCACTCAGCCCTTTGACAGAGTTCAGGTCTGAATCCCAGTTACATTGCCCAGGCTCGTTTCTACCTTTAAAATCATGTTCTGGTTAAATGAGCCCTTTCTACAAACTTAAGAGGGGAAGTGTAATCTAACAGAGTGGAAAGTATTTTTTTGAGGCTGATGATTGAGTATGCACCATGCTGAACAGAGGCAAGGGATGCACTGTGTTACCAAATGATTATTTAATGACTCATAATCCCTGTGCATGAGATGTCACTCCTGAGGAATTAGTTTTAAATGGGGTAGTGGTGTCTACTCAAGATGTGGAGCGAGATGTCAAATCACCATAATAGCTACATTTTTGCATCAGCCAACATTGAATTTCAGCAGTTTGTGGATGGAATCACTAACGCATATACCCACTGCTGGAATGATTAATGACTGCAGAGTAAGAAAAATGATATACAAAAAGCTTTTGGTGCCAAATGGTATACTTAAATAAATTAAACTTTGAACCAAAATATTTATATTCCTGCCATTGAATATCCCATTCAATTTAGCACTTGCCAATTGAGTTGGCTAGCTGCCCTACTGTAATTGTTATCCAGCTGCTACCTACATGTAAAACACATGCAGTATCTCATGGCAGAATATTGTTCACAGATTTACCAAAAGCATGAACAAATGGAAAATATCTGAAGGCAGCAAGTTTTGAATGTCTGTTTTTCAGGATTCATCATTTCATCTGCCTACAACAACACAGTCTGTAAAAGACTACTTCATGCAAACTTCTATCAAAAAACCCAGAAAATTACAAAACAATGAATACAAGTGTTTCTTCTAAGAGAAGCAGCCATTGAACTGCTTTCTTGGTATTTACTGAATAAGAATTGTGGGGCATTAATAAAGGGTCGGTATGGTCTTTACAAAATACAGTTCATCGTCCTGATTTAGAAAAGTACTTGAGAATATATGAATGGATCAGATCAAAAGTCCAGCTAGACCCAGCAACTTCTTTCTGACTGATGCTAACTGAGTTCCCAATAAATGTGTTCAACTGAACTTAACCATGGGTATAAAATAAACACTGTTAAACAGAGGGAGCATGAGCTAGTGAATTAGAGCCTACTTCTGAGATTATAAATACATGGGCTGTCTTTATACTGCCATAGAAAACCAAAATAGTCATAGATTAATATACAGAAGTTTCAATATCTTCCTTGCATAGATTTCATAATTTTGATCTAAAGTGACAGTCAATGGACAAAGGAAAAAGCCTCAAAAATACATTCATTGGTCTGCTAATTTCATCCCACAGTTTCTCTAAGTAACAGATTGTACATGTCTCTTTGGATCATTGCCATGGCATGGGATTTTCACTATCTCTTTTCTAATTGGATTTATCATTTGTACGATAAATGTTAATGGTTGTGTTATGGCATTATCATTCATAAAGGCAGTGGAGGACTGCCTGAAGCCATAAACAATCTAATGGTGCACACAGTGGTTGAGAGCACTGGCTATCAGGGCTTTCATTCTAGAATTTGGGTCAAACACGGATGCATGCCACATCTGAGCACCTAGAGAAGCAGCATGATCTTTATCATTTGTACGATAAATGTTAATGGTTGTGTTATGGCATTATCATTCATAAAGGCAGTGGAGGACTGCCTGAAGCCATAAACAATCTAATGGTGCACACAGTGGTTGAGAGCACTGGCTATCAGGGCTTTCATTCTAGAATTTGGGTCAAACACGGATGCATGCCACATCTGAGCACCTAGAGAAGCAGCATGATCTTTGGAAATGCTGCCTTCATTCTCTGCTGACTTTACTGATTACTGAAGAAATTGTTTGGAACAGAACTAACAAGACATGAGACCACAGGCACATGCTGTCATATGTTCAGATAGCTGGAGGAGATCAGACAGCTCTTTTCGTTTGTTATCTTTTACAGCTGCTAATTAGACAGGCCATTTTGGATAAATGTGTGATGTGTTCATCATTCAGCATCTAATGAACTGTGTGGGATGTAGATTTTAAACGGTTTGTAACAAACTTCTTTAAAGACATATTCTCAGTTGTTCAGATTAAAGAACCAAATATAAAAGAGGTATTTAGGCAGAATGATGTGCAGTGTTTTCACTCATTCTTTCAGGATATCAAATCCAGGGGGAGTGCATCATGGAAAAAATAATTGGACACCTAAGCATGTTACAGTGAGTGGGGAAAAATACCTAAAAATTAAAATCAAACCAGGATTCACACAAAAATCCAAACAGATGAAGTTCTACGAAAATCTGTCTGTCTCTTGGTAGAGGATACATATTTGCAGTCTTATGATGTGCTTCTATGAGACTCTGACACTAGCTGAAAATAATAGTGTGAGCAGAGGTGCTAAATGGCTTTAGATGCCCATTTCAGGGGACTTCTTAGGGTGATGGTGGCTCTATTCCTACTAAGTGGTGGCCTACTGTGTGAACCACTCACCTGGTACACATGAAACATAGGTCCAATTAATCTTCAGTTTAAGGGCATTCAAATACACAGCTCATGTAGAGTAAATCCATACAGAAACCAATTTTAAATGCTTCTTTGAAGATGTGCATTCAAGAATTCAAGACTCTTTAAACCGAAAGACCAAGGGTGAGTCTAATGCCTTACCTGAGTGTACCATGAGCAGCAGGGACCATAATCCACACCTCCCACTCCCTGAGTGTTCATGCTCTGAAACTAGTAGATAACTAGCTTTTACCCCTGGGACATGAGTTTTGCGTGGTGTATGGCATTGTGATAACCTTGAATGATTTGTGAGGGAGTTGCAAGGTTAGGGCACTCAAAGGACTTAGAGATTACCCAGAGTCTGTAAGTCCCACCTGGAACTCACATGTGAGTTAGTAGATGAGGTGCATGGTCAGCAGCTGAACTCCAGGTTCTTCTGAGGCTAAAAGCCCTCTGAAGCCTAAGTGGTTTATCTCATTTGTTTGTGAATGATGGCCTTGACATAAGCACCTAAATTCCACCTTAATTGTTCAGAAATGCTTTTTTTTTGGATCTCACCTTATGTTCCCATATATCCAGCCAGGAATCAAGAGTGCAAATGGTGCTGTTTGGGAAAGCAGGGATAAATCAAAATGAGAGAAAAGCAGAAGGACTGCATTAAGCAATATTTAGCTTGCTTTCAGTGGTTTTCCCATACAAATTTGCTAAAAGAAAATATCCAATCCTCAGTACATTGAAACCATTGTTTAGTGCATCAAATCTGCTCTGTGAGTTACACCCTTGAGTGCAGTTTAGTGTCTGACACTGACATGGAACAGGATCACCTTTTTCTTAATAAATGTTAGTCGGTTGAAGTCTGTACCTAGGTCATCCATATCAGGTACAACTCTCTATCTCATTGGATTAGAAAGAGAAACAACATACCAGTCACTTTATGAGAAAGAATTCAGTTGGTGTCATTATTCCAAATATCCTGTATGTGTTTTGATGTTTCCTAACTGCTTACAAAAAGGATTCTCAAAATAAAGGCTTGGCTGTCCGATGAGCAGGTTTCACATCTGACATCTGAACATTAACTCTGTGCCTTAAAAGCAAAGTATCAGAAAGGTAGTCCTTCCTTTAACCCTTTAGATTCATATTCTGGAAGACGGGGCTCATAATACCAAGTTGCTCTTGCATGTAATTTTAGGATGTTGACATACACATTAATTTAACTGGAAGGAGCTAAAGGGCAAAATTAGACTGCATAAATCATGATAATAGTCATAATAACAACAACAATAGCAATAATAGTAGTAATACTCATACACAACCAGATTGTGCATAGAGTTTTCCATCCATAAATCACAAAGGCAGTAGATATTATTAGAGCCATACAACCAGATTGTGCATAGAGTTTTCCAAATCACAAAGGCATTAGATATTATTAGAGCAAGTTTAGAGATGAAACAAAAAAGAGAGATGACTTGCCTGAGGTGACCAAACAAGTTATGGTGTTCAGTCACTTTTGCTAACGTCTTACAGCAGCATCTGTGATCTGGCTTTGCACAGTAGCATGTGAGGTCACTAAATGCTCTCTGTTCTGGACCTGAACATTAAGGTGGTTCTGTGGGCAAGAAATGCTGGAAAGAATGAATAGGCACCTAGGGAAATGTGTCTGTGTGAGAGGAAGAGGAGACAGAAAATAAACAGTGAAATTTTTGATTCAGAAACTGGCACAGCAACATAGAGGAAGAGAAAAACAAACAACTGAGAATCTAAGCATATATTTTCAGAATGAAAAAATGGGAAAAGGAAGAAAAAGAGCTATAAAGAGTATAAAACCCCACAGGTTTCCAAAGGAGGAAGTGGAAAGAGAAAGTGAAAGACAAAGAACAACAAGGGGAGAAATGACAGAAGTTTCTTTGTAAGGACCATTCACATTGGCAAGAAGGGGGTCTCTCTTGTCAGGCCACATGGAAGATCTGAATACTTGACACACAAATTTGATATGAGATGCTTACATTCTATGTGTACTTAGTCTGAGCATTCATTGCTGTCATTATTTTTCAACCATTACCTTCTTTATCAAGATCATTTTTCAAGGAAACATTAGCATAATAAAATGCTCCTTCATACATTGTGGATAATTGTCCTCTATCTATTAGCTCTTCTTTCTTCAGTTTGTTCCAGGATTGTTTTCTTCAGGTTGTTTTTCTGTAATGTTTACCAGCATCAATCAACCAGCAGTCAACTGCAAAACTTTTCACAGCCCTCGAAATGATTTAGAACCACAGTTTCTCACCACAGCATCCTTTGCATGTGTTGATCATTTTCTTGTCATCCTCATCACAGCTTCTGCTGATTAGAATGCAAGACTGTATTTTTTTTATGTGCCTGTACCTCATCCAGCATCACAAGATGTCAAACTTCATGGGGCTTTGCAACACAAGTGGATTGTTGACAAGGTAAGTCAGTGTTGTTGTCTCAGTGCCCTTGCTTGTGGTAGATTTTTATGGAGAAAGGCTTTTGTAGAACAAAACTTCAAGGCCACAGCCCTGGAAAGAATAAGCACACACAAATTACTTCTTTTCATGAAAGTATGCAATATAAATATGATAAATTGCCTCTTTTGTGTGTGCATACATGTAACTTTTCAGGTGTCTCCCTAACACAATAGTTAAATGAATGCATTTATTTTGCCACTGAAGACATTCTCTATATCTGCTTTGCACTAACTCAGAAACTTTTCATATCCTTCCTCAGCTGAAATGGTCTCAGTATAGTATATAGATGGACTTGCACAAGTATAAAATTGCATGAACTTGTTTCTTGAATAGATACATTGGGTGGCACCTAAATTGTAGATCTAGAACCACAAACATGAACTTATAGAAACTACTTTTCCCCTCTCAAATGTCTCTGCAAAAGAATACTTTGATGTTTAGCAAGAAACCTACAGTGACTGGAAATACACAAGATATTTGCACCAGCCTCCAAAGAAAGACAATATGCTTTTCATTCACTTGTTTAAGAAAACAAAAACCCAAGTAAAATTAAAATGTCTAAATAACTTCACATTCATGCCGATCACTGGAAACCAGTTCCATGCCAAAAAAAGTGGGGAAAATGACATTTAAATCCCAGATGATATTGCAGGCTTAGCCACAGAAGTAGAACAGCTCATCCCTTTTCCACGAAGGGTGCTCTTCAACAGTGTTAGGTGCAATATGACTAAGACCATGAGGTTCACAGCCAACCAGTTCATAATTATTTGCTTGTGAGTAATTTTTCATTAAACAAAATTACATCTTTCTACACATAATCAATTTACTTAACTTCATTAGTGTTGCTTATCTAATTATTTATAATGAAGTAAGTAACAAGGCATTGAGGAATGTGTAAGTAATAAAGATGCAAGCTATTGTAGATCATCTGACTGCTAAATGAAGGTATTCTCATCACTGGAACATAGAAGAAGTACATCCAGTTAAAGGGTGTTCGAGTTTTATCTCTTACTCATGGACAGTGTATCAATCTTTGACTGTTTTCTCTCTATCATTATAATAACTTTGCACATTCCTGAACATTTGACATTATACTATCTGTTACTACCACTTGTGAAAGATCCCATTGTAGATGATCTATTTGAATAAGCTTCTTTTGCAGCAATAAATTCTCCATGCTGGAATCTTAATTGATGAGCACCAACACCCATTAAAGCAACTAAAGCAAAGGTGCTTCTTTCATTGACATTCCAATCCAACCACTCATGACTAAGTCCTTTAATTTGATTACAGCTTATAGTAAAATATGTATGTATTTGAATCCTATTTTTCCTGCTTTGGCTATATTTCTTTTTTTGATTGTTTGGGATGAGTGATAAGCGAAATCTTGGATCCTCTCAATTAACTAGGAATTTTGCTAATGATCTAGTGGATCCAGGGCAGTATCTTTCCATGAATGAGGATAGAACCATATGTGTTGTAAGCAAAATGAACAAATTTAATTTTACACTGGATTAAAACAATTTTTTTCATTTTTTTTTTCATTTTTCATTTATTTTTTCATTTATTTTATACTTGTAGCATTTAATGGATATGAAAGCCTAGTTGTTGTTATTGTAGTTAAAAATAATCTGCATTTCTCATGTAATAACACTTCCTTGTTAGACCCTGTAGAAAAACCAGAACAAAGTCAGTTTTTACAGGCAGAGAATTGAAAACCAATACTCCTTCAGGAGAGAAAGAGAGATAACGAGACAAGGGATGGCGTCATGGCAGGGAGATGGGAGGAAGGCTTCATTCACATAAGCTGTCATATGAACAGAACAGGATAAAACTGTGGAGGCAAGTTCTCTTAAAATGGAAGCTGACTAAAATGTAACTATCTTAAGAAATTAAGATATATCATGGTAGCTTTTGTACAGATACAGGAATGCATCTGGCTTCTTCCTAGAACTGCAGACGGTCTTCAGAAACTCCTTCAGACACATGGGCTTTGCATATGCTGTCCTGGTGTAATGCCTCCCAAAGTACCTTGATGTCTGACCTCTTTTTATCTCCCCTGCTGTCTACCCTCAGAAGTCACCCAGAGGGAACCACAAGTATGTCCAAGAGCAACAGGAGGAACTTCAGAATCATCACAGATTTCCTTGACCCTCGAGCAACCCTTCTACTCTGCACCTGAGTTTAGTGCTCTTTGAGCAGCCCCCGCTTATCATCGTGCTCTCCACATACAGGTGGTGGATCACAGTTGAGCTTCCACTTTGGACTGCTAAGTAGCACAGCATGCCTCTAGAAAAACCCAGTGCAGGAATACAGCCCTTTCATTAACAGCATGGCTCCATCACACATTCACCAAAGCTGAGCCTATCATCAGGGGACAACATGAAGTTAAGCACCATTCCCATACACAGTTCTATTCTATTACAGAATGATAATTTTGGAAATCTCAACCCTAACAGCTGGGCAAAGATGAGCAGAGGGCCAACTGAAGGACCTTGGGATTCATGTCAAGGGCATAAAAAATAAAGCCTATTTGCAATAGGAACAAACACCATAGGTACAGAGAATCACTCTTGATAGATATTTAATGTAAAGAGTTATTGATGCAAACATCACTTTGCCTCCCTAGAGTCACCTAAAGATTAAGAGGCTAAAAGCGAACCCTCATGCAAACAAGAAATGTCTTTGTCAAGGAAGAAGACATAATTTCTTAGCTAGATAGGACTCAGCAGATTTTGTGATCAATGGGAAGCAGTTCAATACTTGCTGACATACTTTCAAGAGATGCAATTTACATAATATACTCTTATACCTGAGACACTGTACAGGTGTAACCCCTGGGTGTACTGAGAAAGCATAATTCTACATAATTCCACTCTGCAAATATTTAATCCCTACCTGCAAAGAAAAAACAAACTGCCTGAGTCAAACAGGGATGGAAATTCTAACCAGCCCTCCTAGTCAGGGACTCTAAGCCTGCAGCTCAAGAATCCTTGAGGATTTAGGGATTTCATCTAAAATACTAGGGAGGAGTAATTTATAGTAAACTGAGTTCCCATTTCTAATGCAACAACCTACAAATGTTCCTGTTTCCAGGCATTTGTAATTGCCTGTTATTGTCTGGAAATTGCTCAGATATTATGACGAATGATGACAGCATGAAACCATGGGCAAATTTAGCAGAGGCAAAACACCAGTCTGCAAATGAAAGCATAAATCCCATCATGAAAAAAAGAGATGGCTCTTTGAGAATGTACTTTATCCACATGTATATTTGATAAATATCTTAGAAGTTGATTAGTCTGCATTTGTCATCAAGCTGTTGGAGAAATCAACTGTATTTCATAATTTGTTTCTAAAGTAATCCACAACCCAGCACTGCACATGGCTGCTGTTTGGACCACTAATATAGTTGTGAAATATTACAAAGACCATCTCCATGGATAATGAAGAATAAATTTAGTCTTTGGATTCCTCAGCTGCATATGAACAACGGTATAAGCTGTACTAATATTTACATCTGCCTGGGTATGTGTTAAGGATATAAAATCTGCACTGTCACCACAGCATGGAAAACATCTGCTATTACAGTAATTCAAATAATGAATGACAATATGCTTTATAGTTAAATCTATACGAAATTTGCTGCTTCTAACGATAACTTTCAAAATACACAAATACATTTTAGAAAGCAATGCAAATTCTAAGATGTTGCAGCCAAATATTAAATCTTCATGCCTCAGTGAAGATGCCTCATGCTCATGTCACAAAAGTACATAGGACTCTCACCTCACTAAGGTTTAGATAATAGCTGAGTATCTGTCTCCCTTACCCCCACTCCCTTACAATGATATAATGTGGAGTTGGTTCTGGTTTAACAGCCTGTGATAAATATTAGGGAGGAGAAACACTGTCTGCAGATAAGTGGCAAATCTGACATTAATTCAGACATCCCTGAAGCTCTTAGACATTGCAACTGTCTTTTGCTCCAACTCTAGCAACACCTCCATGCTATGCTCCCACTTAAATTGAGGTTTCTAGAAGAGAAGGCCCCGCAGCCTTATTGCATTGCATTGCATGAAGTTCATGAGTTCAGGGACAGCAAGAAAAGCAGTGCTTGCTCACATTACCTTTGATTTGTGCAAATTCATCCCGTTCAAATTCACTACCTTGCATAGTACTTATTGAGGAGACAGTGCTGGGGCAGTGCCACATACCCCGTGTATTTTTACATACATATGGAGGAGAGAAATGCATTCTACACAGAGATTTTGAGGAAGTCCACAGGCCACAGAACATCCCCAGGGTTTAGCATCTTAAACTTAATGAAGTTGGAGTCTTGGTCTAACCCAGAGAACTAAGTGAAAAAAAGGCTGATGATTACTTTGATTTAGATTCTACTTGACATTTAACCACAACTCCCCATAACATCATACAAGCAAATTCTTCACTGAAGCAAAGTCCAGTAGGGGAGTATCTAATTAGATCTCATCTGAAATTAAGATAAGTCTGATACTGTTGATACATCATTGCCTCATGATTTAACAAATCCAATTAGAAAAAGAAAAGGGAAAAAAAGCACACAAGAAAAACTTGTTTTGCAGTAAAATACACTTGAAAATAAACCCACAGAAAAAATCATCCTGTGCTACACACACTATCATAATAGTTTCTAGTGTTTCTTTGACATAGACTTAATTTTCTGCACACAGGTGTTTTTATGTTTTGAATTATATCTCCCACTGGTGGAATCCTGGATCTGTAAGGAGATATTTTCCAGTAGCAGATATCAAGATAACATTTTCATATTTTTAGAGTCTTCAGCATCTCCTTTCAGCGTCCCCTGTGCCAATGTACCTAGGACCAAGCATACTCTATTTTCAGTCATTTCTGCTGTAAGACAACAGACATCTTGATATCCTTTACAATTGGCAGAGTCTGTGTGTCATCAGATACCCTGTGGCATGGTATTTGGCCATAGATATTTGATCATGACTGGGCTAGTTACAGGTCTATCATGTAACAGGCAGACCATGTGCTGCTGTCAGGAGATGCAGGGTCAGTCCTGGCTCACCCCAGCATCACAGACCATTACATCACTCTGTTCCTTTCAGCTTCGCTTGCTATCCTCAGCAGGCTGCATGGGTTTGTATGTAGGAGAAAAGCAGAGAATGTACAGAAAACCTTGACGAATTTCCCTTCTATTTCTGGAAAGCAGCACAGTGAAACTGTGATCTTCCCCATGCAGAAATAGGTCCTGCTTTCCTACCAGCAGGATGAACATGTTTCAGCTGAAACCCCATGAAGATCAGTTGCTAAGAAGAAGCACTAAATAATGCCTAGCTTGTCTTTTATTGTAATGTTGATCAGAAATGTAACAAAACTAGTACTTCATAACAAGATGGCTAGTGCAATATCAGCATTCAGAGACCAGACTCCCCCTCAAAGCTTTATTCAGATGTTAGACTGTCTTGACTAATCCTTGTTAAACCTATCATCAGCTGCCATCATGTCAAGATATGTCAGCTTTATAAATGAAGAGATATCTTAAGAAAATGATGCCTTGCAAGGAATAATGCTGAATTTGGATTTAGTAGCAAGATAATCACTTATTTTTTGTTGAAGAACCATCTTATGCAACTGGTACTAGCTCCTAAACACACCGTTTCTCACAGCTGCTCAGAAGTGTATTTTTTTTCCCTTTTTAAGATGCTTTACCTGAGATATGTCACCTAAATTGTACTTCAAGATTTAAAAAAACAACAAACCTGCCACAGAGGTCCAGCAGAGGTAATTGGCTTGCAGCTGAATCTCCTGAGGCTTGGGAACGGATTATAAATTAAACACAAGCTTGCATTTGAAAGTGTACTCTCTTGGACTTACAATATATTTTATCAGGGAAACCTTAGCTAAACTTGATCTACAACTGACTTACAGTGCAAGGATTGGTAAACTAGAGCTATTGCTTGTTGTTGGTGCTGATTGTCATGGTAATCTGTCATGGCTTAACCCCAGTTAGCAACCAAACACCACAGAGCCACTCACACACTCCCCTACCAACGGGATGGGGGAGAGAATCAGAAGGATAGAAGCTAGAAAAACTCATGGGTTGAGAAAAAGACAGTTTAATAGAGAAAGCAAAAGCTGCACACACAAGCAAAGCAAAACAAGGAACTAATTCACTGCTTCCCACAAGCAGGAAGGTGTTCAGCATCTCCAGGAGAGCAGGGCCCATCACATGTAATGGTTCCTTGGGAAGACAAACATCATCACTCCAAATGTCCCCCCTTCCTCCTTCTTCCTCCCTCCTTATATACTGAACATGATGTCCTATGGTATGGAATATCCCCTTGGTCAGTTTGGGTCACCTGTCCCAACTGTCTCTTCCCAGTTTCCCATGCACCCCCAACTTCCTTGCCAGCGTGGCAGTACGGAAAGCAGCAAAGGGCCTTGGTTCTGTGTAAGCTCTGCTCAGCAATAGTACTTTCTTCTCTTATTTAAGGAAACACTCCAAAACAATTTTCATGTCATTTCCTCATGTTTCATTTACCAAAACAGCTAAAAATTAGTACAATTCTTTTAGGAACTCTACACTTCTTTACAGAAAAATTGGTATGTGGTATTTTGCCTGTCCTAAATTGCCTTTTTCTCCATTGACTGTTTTATCTATTAAGTGTTTAGTTCCATAAGACTAAAGAAAAGCTTTGCCCAAGAAATCCTCTATACTTTTGTGCATCAGTGCAAAAAGCAGCAGGTCATGTCCTAGCTTCCAGATCTCCAGGATTACAATAGGTGAATCACCTTCAATCTCAGAGTTGTTTAGGCACATTGATATGTGATAGTCTATGCTACTAAGTCTTCTCTCTCATGTTAGTCAGCATATTGGTCTGACATATCCAAGTTGCATGATCTCACTAGGGATCTCAGAAGAAAATAATCTCTCATCAGATGCTTCATAATTCACAGGGACATGTATGAATATAGAAGGAAATACAGAAAAGGTTTAGCTAGTTTGTTCTGTGGAGCTGTTATTTTCTTATTCAAAACATAAGGATGACAAAATGCAAAGGTTCAACCTTTCAATTTCAACCCACTATTTTTAATTTTGAAGAGAAACTTAGGCACAGTCCTACAAGTTTTTGCAGAACTACTTCACACAAAGTTGGAAGCAAGTAAACAGGTAAATGTTATTAAGTAGGTATAAAGTATTTTGATCAAGAGGAAGATGATGACATTAAGAACAGATCTCAGTGAGTGAGAAAATATCAGAGTGGTAATTTAGAAGTACTTATAATGCAAAGGGGGACCAAGAAGAGGAAGATTTATATCATATAAATATATAAAAAACTAATAAAAAAACCAGCTCTTTTTCTTCCCTAAGAGTAGTCCATCATTACTTAAATTTCCTTAATGTGGCTTTCCTGACAGATTTAAAATGTTCTCTGACTTGAACTTAAATAGTTCACATCACTGCCCGGTAACATTCAGAACTGCAACAAGAAAAACTTAGCAATATTTTCTTTACTATGCCACTTGGTATATTCTTTCAGCTGCTTTATGTCTGACAATTAATCATTCTGCATTGTTGTCAAATGCAGAACACACAGGTAGTCTTCAGCACACAAGATTGATGAGAGCCATGGTAGGAAATTCACTTAGATATCAGATAATTTGTTCTAAGATAATTTGCTTACTGTAACTTACATGGACTCCTGGAGTACTTTGGTAAAGATCTAAATGTTACAGACTTTTTCTGCATGCTTCACAAATCTGATTATCTCTTTCTCTGCCCTTTGTACAGACATAGTCTCTCTCACCAGTCCCAAGCATATGGAAATAATGAGTCAGCTCTAAACCACTGAATTATGGGTTCAGATGGAGGAAAGAACCTGCAGCATTTTAAGAGTAAGTGTAGAGATTCCTGTCTTGTTTCTGATAAGATCTCTTTTATAATGTCAAGATTACGACTAGATAAGTGAGGTTTTTTACTGTTTAGTGCCAGAATTAAAGAAGCGAATTTATATGATACAGTCAAAGCTGCAAAGAAGTAAGAATACTGAGACCTGCGAGGCCTGTAGACTCACAGCAACAGCTGTCAGATGGGGGAAGGACAAAAGGAAAGATTTATATTGCAGTCCTGTCATATTGTTGAGCCTAAGCCTTATCAAAAGGAACCTCCCTAATTATGCTGAAACGGGTTGCATCGCAGCTAAATGCAGACAGGAATAAATAACAATAATATCAGCCACAACAAAGCTAAGCAGGCTGTAAACCCCCATAATTGGATTCATAAATCTGAATCTTTTAGAGGGTTAGTGCTAGGGCTAATGCAGTTTGACCCAGAATGATTGTTGATGCTGCAGCAGCTATAAGACTCCTGCTGGCGAGCAGTGAGGGGGAAAATAAATAAATAAATCAACAAGGCTCTCGGGAGCACTTTAGGAATCACCCTTTCAGTCTGCCATGGTTATCATTCAGCCTGCAGCCTCTCAGCACTTAGCTGGCTAGAGGCAGCAATCTAATCTTTGCACTGCAGCCAGCCAGGAAAACAGCACCCTCGCTGCTGAACAGGGGAAATGCTGCACAGACTGGGAGAGCTGGTAATTGTGATGTCAAACAAGCTTCTCAAATGGAAGGATTTCATCCCTTCCACTCCACCCTCCCGGCAGCCACACCTGGACAGCAATGTGACAGTAGTCCCCAGCAGTGATCTGAGACATGATTACCAGCCTGGGGCTCAACCCTGCAAAGCACAGGCGAGATTCACACCCTCACCATCCTCTGCAGCCATCCTGCTCCCTGAGAGACAGCACCGGCAATAACAGAGTTTGTCTTGGGAAGGGCTGGCATTGTGTGAGCTCTAGCTCCACAGAGCACTTTCCATGCAGCAATCCTGTTCTATTTGCCTTTATATTGTTATTACCTGAATTATTTTTAGGGGATATAACATACCTCATTGCTGTTTAAATGTACCATCACAGGGCATAACCTTTCTGCAAGTGATACTGCTTTTTAACAGCAACTACCTGGCACAAATTAGCACATTATGTGGTCTCTACAAATAACAACAATAACGAGGAAGATAGATTGTTGATGACCTTATTTAATCATTAAAAATTAGCATGAAAAAATATGAACAAATAAATCAAGTGTACTGGCTATCACAAATTTCACACAGAATCACATACACACAGTATTTCCCTTCAAAGGAATCCAGGAAAGATAAGGAAAACGTATCTGGTTTCAGTCAGATATTCACTCTCAACTTGAAGTCCACGCTCTACCAGAAAACAGTTGGGGATAGCAGGTCAAAAATAGAAAACTACTTGCCAAAGATTACTAATGCATGATGACAAGATGATGTTATCATGGTTTCTGCTTTAACTTCATCGTAGTATGCCTTATAGCCTGGCTCTGTTCTTCTGTGAGCAATGTGCAAGCTTAGTGTCCTTATCTTACCACACTCAGCAGTCAGAAAAAATAAATTCCTATATTAAAGCTGTCACTTGGGGTTGGTATGATAGAGTAAGTAATAGAAATCAGCTAGACTTTTTTCACCAAATAACAGAAATCAGTTAAATATTTCCATGAAATAACCCTGTCTTACTTAGGAAACCTTCTGTTAAACATGTAGCAACAGGAGGGATGAACAGACTCACCTTTTTTTCTTTTCCCCCCCCATTTGTTTTGTCACAGTACCCTCAAGATCATTTAAAGTGCCAGGAAAATTAAATTACAAGTTTTATTTAGAGCTACAAAAGTCTTACACTCAGCTATTCATAGCGGAAAAGAGTGGAATGTTTGAATTTATTTGTCTGACATTTATCTGTATCATGTATCCTCTGGAAAGCATGAAGCTGTCAATCTATAATTTATGGAAACAAGAGACCAGAAATAGGTGTACATGATTTCAGACAAATCTAGTGGCCTGTGCAAACATTCATTTACTCCCCTGTTCTGTTTAAAGCCTCTCTATTCTACAAAATTTGATGCTTATTGCATTTAGTACCACATAATCCTGCAAAATTATGATATTCCAAGGGTTAGGAAACTGATAATTCAGCTCTAACACACAGTGTTAATGTTGATATTAAACCACCCTATTTCATGCAAAGCAGCAGTATTTCCTCTCAGAGTTGTCAGCCTTCATAAGAAGATCATAATACTTAAGTGATACCAAGGCAGATACTGTATGATCTGTTCACTTAAGCTTTTTATTTATTTAATTTTGCAAACTAGAAATTGCAGAGGGATTCTGGATTTCTTTGGCTCTCAGAAGAATGAGAAAATAGTTTGCAACAGGCAGCTCTTCCATGCATGCACACTTTTTTTTTCTTTCAATTGCTGATAGCAATTCACCTGTAGGTGAAATGTGTGGCTTCTTCCCAAATACATTTATCATAAGTCACCAATTAGCCAAGACTGCTTCTATATATCATTTCTATCTGCTGGGTGTTGTCTGTAAGATTACTCTATTTTGGGCCACAAATGAAGTTATAAGTAAGGCTGGATCCACCATTGCCTGTGTGTGGCATATAGTGGTGCATGCCTTCATAGTCTGCAGTTCAGTTTAGGCTTATGCAGATCTGTTGTCTCCTACTCAGGCATAAAGCAAGCCAGAATGGCTCTCTCAAGGGAGAGAGAATCCAAGTAGTGTTTTTGAGGCATGACCCCTACAACCAGCCAATTCTGACCCAAAATTCTGACCCTGAACAGAGCCAGGGCAGTGAAAGGAAACATGGCAGTGTATAGCCTTATATTTAGAGAAGAGTGTAGGAGCACCTTGCAAGTTCTTGACCCTTCTGGCCACAGATGAAACAACCCAGATGAGGAAATACTACTGTATGAAAGACTTTTTAGGCCCTTTATTTGCACAAGCCTAGAATTAATTTGCAAGCCTTGCAGCTATCTCTCAAGAGAGAAAAGTCTGGCTTGCCTGCTTGGCAGCAGGGAAGCTAAACCTAACAGAGAGGAACCAACAAACCAATAGAAGCCATAAGAACACAAGCAAGCTGAACTGGATCCCATACACCCTGCCCCTGATAACAGCCTGTGCAAAGTGCTTCAGCAAGAAGTATAAGAACAGACAGACTGACTTCCTCCACATCCTTCTCCCAGCTCAGGATGCAGTTACAAGGCAGATTAAGCAGAAATAAATCAGAATAGCACCATGCCTGCCCCTTTGTCCAGGCGTTTTACCAGCACAAAATTAATGACAGAAAAGTAACCCTACAACTAAGAGACTAATGGTCCTATATTTCAGAGGCCAGAAACAGCTCATCACAGCACGAGGTGTGTGCTGATGCCAGTACAAGAGAGTTTTGTGGCAGAGGCAAATGGACATCTGGCTTTGGATGGGGCAAGAGCACAGCAGTTCTAGTCAACAAACCTCTACTCCTGTGGGACTGTGGCCACAACTTCCAACTGACATATTTCCATATACTTGTGGTGCAATCACTATTTGGACCCATTTATACTTTTGGGCCCCACAAATACCAGTGAGTTCCAAAACTATTTCTGCCCTGAAAGACAAAGTACATGTGTGAAACCTTCTGCCCAATGACATCTGTTCTCTCAACCCTCTCCCATCCTACCTGAAGCATATCAGACTATATAATTTCTCCTTGTATAGGATCTGCTCTATACCCCAACAATTCTTACCACATTATATATAACACATAATGTGTATATATA
>NW_008686246.1:0-3198 GCF_000695815.1 Acanthisitta chloris | reverse complement strand
GGGGGTCACTGGGTGTTAGGGCCCCCCACATGCTTCGGGGTGCAGGTGTTTGGGTCTCCTGTGTCCTGTGGGTGCGTTTGGAGGGATCCTGTCCCACAGGGGTGGGTTTTGGGGGGTTGCTGCCCCTGAGGAGGATGTGGGGCTTTTGGGGGGTGCCAGGTTTTAGCCACCCCCCCTTTGGTTTCGGGGTGCAGGCAACTGAGGCCTTCCTCGTGCGGCTGATGGAGGACGCGTACCTGTGCTCGCTGCATGCTCACCGTGTCACCCTACACCCCAGGGACATTCAGCTGGCCCGACGCCTGCGGGGGGTTGAACGGGGGGGTCTCTGAGGGCTCCCTGAGACCCTTAGAACCCCCCTGAGACTCTTCGGAATTCCAAACTGGAAGACCTGCAGGATCTCTTCCTGACATCTTCATACCCCTCGTCTACCCCTATGGGATCTCCACGCTGAGATCCTGCTGTGGCATTCACCACACTAGGATCCTCCCTGGAGACCTACTCAGGGACCCCCCGTGGGATACCCTCTATGGGACCCCATCCTGACATCCCTAATGTCATTGGGGATCTCTCCCACGGACCCCCACCCTGGGACCCCTCCAGGGAGCTCCCCATGGCACCCCCACCCTGATGACCCCCCATCCTGGTTCACTGACAATCCCCCACAGGGACTCATCCCTGTTGAAGGGTCTTTCGAGGGGATGTCGCCAGGAACCCCATCGCCAGGACCCTGCTGTTTCTGCACATTGTAATAAATGTTTGTGACCCCCAGTTGCTGTTGCTGGAGGTGGGGAGTTGGGAGCGGAGCTGGGGGCACTCTGTGGGATTTGGGATGGAGACTCCCACAGGAAGGGGATTTGGGCAGGGGGAGGCACTCAGATGCCTGTTCCTAGGACCCCGCAAAGCCCTGGTACCCTGCAAGGAATGAAAGAACACCTTGTCTGTCTCAAACACTGTTAAGGTCACTGTCATGGTTTAACCCCAGGCAGCAGCCAAGAACCACGCAGCCACTCACACACTCACCCACAGAATCCCGAGGGTAAAAGCTCATGAGCTGAGATAAAGACAGTTTAACAGAGAAAGCAAAAGCTGCACACACAAGCAAAGCAAAACAAGGAATTAATTCACTGCTTCCCATGGACAGGAGGTGTTCAGCCATCTCCAGGAGAGCAGGGCCCATCACGCGTAACGGTTCCTTGGGAAGGCAAACGCCATCACCGCAAATGTCCCTTCTTCCTCCCACTTTATATACTGAGCATGATGTCATATGGTATGGAATATCCCTTTGGTCAGGTTGGGTCACCTGTCCCAGCTGTGTCTCCTCCCAATCTCCCATGCATCCCCAACTTCCTTGCCAGTGTGGCAATACGGAAAGCAGCAAAGGCGTTGGCTCTGTGTAAGCTCTGCTCAGCAACAACAAAAACATCTCTGCATTGTCAACCCTGTGTTCAGCCCAAAGCCCAAACATAGCCCCACATTAGCCACTGTGAAGAAAGTTAACTCTACTTCAGCCCAAACCAGCACAGCCACAAAAGGGATTTGCCCAAAGAATCGCTACCCACCAAGGTGACAACTTGATATAAGCACAAAAGAGATGTCGCTAATTCTAGGCCTGGCGGAGGCAAGATCTGGTTAGCACATCCTGATTAATGTATCTAAACAAAAATCCCCACTGTGGCAAACTGCTTATACATACCACTGGTCAAAGATCACCCCGGACAGGTGGCATCTGCAACCACCAAATCCCCACCCTGAGGAAGCATGCAAATGAAGGAACACCCATCCTCGCTTTGCATGGAATACACCTCCACAGATACCCTGTATAAAGATGGTAACCCCACATGAACAACCTGGGACCTCACACCAACAGCATGATTTTGGACCCTCACCACCAGAATAATGACTTGGGGCTTCTGCCATTGAGAACCCCAGGGTGAAGATGGACCAACAGGATGCTGCTGGGCCTACAGGTGATGCCTCTCCTCTCTTCCTCTCTCCCTCTCTCTCTCTCCTCTCTCTCTCTTCCCCCCCCCCCTTTTTCACTCTTTTCCCCTGCTCTTTCCTATTTCTATCTCTCCACCTCATATTTATAGTAATAATTTAGGTTTTTTGATTATAATATTATTAACGTATTACTGCCTTCAGCATATGGGCTCGTTTGCACCTTAATTTAGGCAGAGGCACCTCTCACTAAGTGGATGGTAACAGAGCCCCGGGGTCCAGCCCCACCCCCAGCCTCGCTGGCTTCTCGGCCACAGCCACCACCTGCGGGGCAGTGCAGTGGGTCCCAGCCTGGGCGTGATGCCAGGAAAACCTGAAATAATAAACTCAATAGCTGGTTTGACTATTAAGTGAGTATTTGTTTATTCAGTGCTGAGTGTGCGGGGGATTACTCCTCCTGACAGGCACACATGAGGGTATCTAGGGTTACATTTTAATGTGGTATAGGTGCACATATGCATTAATTAGCTATACATATTCATTACTCAGACCTACGTATTCATATAATTTCCAAGAATGGGTGTTACTCTTTTTAGAACTTGATCACACCTCCATGTATCTGCGCACTGCCATCTGGTGGTCGTCTCCAGGGGTCGTGAAGGTGAAGGCTCCAACTCTTCCTCCGAGTTGAAGTTTTCAACTTTATCCTTGGAGCCTGTGCAGTGTCTTCTCGGCAACGGTCCAAGCTGGAGGGATGGTGCAACCCAGTTTGCAGCTGCTTGGTGCCTTTTGTCTATAGTTCTACATGTCAAGTAACTCCTAAAATACTTAATCATCAGTTAATGTTTTACAAATTACTACGATATTGATAATTGTTCTACAAATTAATTGGCAAAGCAGGTTAGGCTACACAGGTTAAATAATAACTATCACTGGGTTTCTTTGGTCGCCAGGTGGGATTCATTTTTCAGGCGTTCCCCACCTCCCTCCTCCAAAAATTCGCATCCCGAGGGGAGCTGGGGACAAGGGGAGGGGACGCAGGGTGGGTAAGAGGGGGAGAGCAGGGCGCTGAGGGTCTGCCTGGCAACTGGTGCGTCATCAGCGGATCGCTCGGTGATTGGCTGAGGACTGTTGGGCGCTTTCCTGATCTGCCCGGCAACTAGTGAGTTGGCAGAGACCCGCGTTGTGATTGGCTGGGGCTGTGGTGCGAGCGGGGATGTGCCGCTCGGGGTCCGAGAGCCGTGGGGTGCGGGGTCTGGG
>NW_008686245.1:23279-31540 GCF_000695815.1 Acanthisitta chloris | reverse complement strand
TTTTTTTTTTGGTTTTTTTATCAATCTGCTAAAGCAGATGATAACATCTTCTCACAAACCCAGTGGTGGCTGGTGCAGAGAAACTTCTGCAGTGCTCCTGCAGTGGGGAAATAGTCATGGAATATGGAATGGGTTGGATTGGAAGGGATCTTAAACAGCATCTTGTTCCATCCCCTGCCATGGGGAGGGACAAATTCTGCTAGCCCAGGTTGCTCCAAGCCATGTCCAACCTAGTGTTGAACATTTGCAGGGATGGAGCAGCCACAGCTGCTCTGGGCAATTTGTGCCAGTGGTTCCCTGCAGTGGGGAAATAGTCATGGAATATGGAATGGGTTGGATTGGAAGGGATCTTAAACAGCATCTTGTTCCATCCCCTGCCATGGGGAGGGACAAATTCTGCTAGCCCAGGTTGCTCCAAGCCATGTCCAACCTAGTGTTGAACATTTGCAGGGATGGAGCAGCCACAGCTGCTCTGGGCAATTTGTGCCAGTGGTTCAGCACCCTCACTGCCAAGAATTCCAATATCCCATGTTTGCTTGAAGGAAAATACCAAATATCTCATGACTTGCCATAAAGCCATGAATGACTGCCAGGATGTGCAATTGCTGCCTGTCCTCATGACTAATGGGTGAGTTTTCAGGTGCACGTGGAGCCTGTGGAGATGTGGTCCCAAATCCTGCCTGGGTTGGTTTTTTTTTTGGTTTTTTTATCAATCTGCTAAAGCAGATGATAACATCTTCTCACAAACCCAGTGGTGGCTGGTGCAGAGAAACTTCTGCAGTGCTCCTGCAGTGGGGAAATAGTCATGGAATATGGAATGGGTTGGATTGGAAGGGATCTTAAACAGCATCTTGTTCCATCCCCTGCCATGGGGAGGGACAAATTCTGCTAGCCCAGGTTGCTCCAAGCCATGTCCAACCTAGTGTTGAACATTTGCAGGGATGGAGCAGCCACAGCTGCTCTGGGCAATTTGTGCCAGTGGTTCAGCACCCTCACTGCCAAGAATTCCTTCCCAATATCCCAATATCCCATCTAGCCCTGCCCTCTCACAGTTTGAAGCCATTCCCCCTTGTCCTGTCTCTCCATCCTTTGTCCCAAGTCTCTCTGCAGTCTTGGTGCCCCTTTAGGCACTGGAACCTGATCCCATCTTGACACCATTTTATCACCATGTTCATAGGATCAGAGAATCACAGACTGGTTTGGGTCAAAGGGACCTCAAAGCTCATCTCATTCCAACCCCCTGCCATGGGCAGGGACACCTTCCACTAGACCAGTTTGCTCAGAGCCTCGTGCATGTTGTACCATGATAATGTGATCTGGCCCATGCAGACACATTTTGTGGATCCTCCAAAGAGCAATAAAACTTTTTAACATCCTTATCCTGGAAACCCAACACCCTCCTCCCATTACTTAAGAGAATCAATGTTTTGGGCTTGACCTTGATGCTTGGGGTTTGTACTGGAGCCAACTTTGCTCCCAACTTCTTTCCCAACCCTTTTTTTTTTTTTTTTTTGGGTTTCTGCTGGGTTTTAATCCATTTAAAAGCTGTGTGAAGAGTGAGTCTGAGCTGCGGCCGCTGTGCCCAGACACAGTCACTGGTGGGTTGTGAAAAAAGCTATTGATCTGCTCCTTGATGGTGTTTGAATTCAGTTCTTAAATTAACGCTGGCAAAACAAGCTGTTAAAGAGCAGGCGCAGCGCGCGATCGATGCTGCTTTGCTGCCAGTTGAACGGGCAGGTGTGGATCCATAAACCCAGAGCCTGTGCCATGACCCTGAGCTCAGGGTGGTAAGTGCTGCTGCTGCCTCTGGCAGGTGTCAAATGTGTACAAACCTGTCTCGTTTCCATTTCCTTCCAACTCACCACAAGATTTTGGTCAGGTCAGTTGTGGGCAGAGATCAACCCCATGACTTCCAGAGCCTGTCGTATCCAGAACCTCCTGGGGAAGGTCTCAGGTTGGACAGGGCTTGGAGCAACCTGATCTAGTGGGAGGTGTCCCTGTCCATGGCAGAGGGTTGGAATAAGATGGTTGTTTAGGTCCTTTCCAACCAAAACCACTCTGTGATTCCATAACCCTGAGCATGGGGGAGGTGTGATGAAGCCACTGGGGCTGAGTGGGAATTTGGGCTGCAGCAAGGAAAGGGATTTAGGGCTGATGTGGGCTCAGTCCTGCAAGGATCCTTGTGTGTTGTGCTGGAGGAGGTGTGTATGGATGGGAGCAAGGCCAAGGGAAGCAAGAAGGTGAGGATAAAGCCTCACTCATTGCCCCCACAGGGTCCAGCTGGTGTTTGGGAAGTCACCCTGGGAGGTTCCCCACTGTGGTGTGACTCCTCCTCAGCTTTGGCTCATGGTGGGAAAAGCCAAACCCCAGTGTGGGTTTGGTTCACCCCGGGGGTCTTTCAGAGGTAGAAATTCATCTCCTGATGGAACTTAGAGAGCTGTTCTCCATTGCTGTCCTCCCACTGGATCCTGGCTCCTACACAGCAGCAGTGCCAATAGAATGAGGCTGATGGAGCAGCAGGAAGAGGTAAAACCAAGCTCACCAACAGGAGGTTTTGCTCTCTCCTTGCTTTCAAGTCCTTAACGTTGTTTTTCATAGTAAACCAGTGAGGAATTAATTCCTCCACAAGCACAGTGATGGGGGAAGTTCACTTGAATCCAACCAGCAGCAAAGCTGCACCCTGGTCCTGGTCTCAGCCCCTGCACACTGTCCAAACACAGCAGAGCTGCCAAGAGAAAATTGAGCCCCCTCTCTGGTGTTAAGCAAACAGAGGCAGGGGATGCACTATGAGACTCAGCACCCCTTGGAGGATCATAGAATCATGAATTGTTTTGGGTTGGAAGGACCTTAAAACTCATCTCATTCCACCTCCAGCCATGGGCAGGGACACCTTCCACTAGCCCAGGTTGCTCCAAGCCCCATCCAACATGATCTTTGCTCCAGCAAACATCCCTTTCTCAGGTGCTCCCCAAAGAACATGTGTCCATGAGACACATGAAGAAGCTCCTTGGGCTGCAGGAGCATGTTTGAGGCACAATTCACCATCTGGGGTAATTTGCAGTGGAGGCAAATGCCTCCCAGCAAGGTTTTTTTTAGGGAGGTGATGATGCTTGGAGTCTTCAGGGTAGCAGCTGAGACTGAAGGAGTGCAGGGATGCATCAAGTGCCATCCCCAGCCTGGTTTCCATCAGCATTGCTGGTGCCTTGGGGACCTCATTTGGGGTTAGAAGATGGGCAAGCATCAAACACGTAAGACACGCTTTGGCACCGTCTGCTCCTGCAGAACAATAGTTACTCTTCATGTTAGTTCAGTTACAGATCAAATAATCTGAAAAATTCACAAGTGGCTGCGGATACAAATTAACTTAACAAAACATTTTGAAAACGGCGCAGTCCTGGGGAGAATACAAATGTAGCACACACCGGGGTGGGAAAAAAAATCCAAGAGGCTGCACTGGAGTCCTCCCATCAACATTTTCCCTGCGTCAGATAACACAGAAAGCAGCTAAAGCTGGATGAAATATCATAATAACACAGTCCAAGATGGAGCGATGCCATATGGAAGCCCAGGGAAGTTTTCTCCGCTCTTTGCTCCGCTGATGTTTTTCAGCTGTGTCATTGGTACTTTGCTTTCTCAAGAACATTATGGGCTGAATTCTGTCTTTGCAGTGAAAAATGACAGGCTGAGGTTTGCTCTCTATTGCACCAAAGTCATCGGTGCTGCGGGAAAGGTAAAGGACAGAGGGATTTGGCTTATGGTCACAGTTTCATAACTGCAGAGCAAAAGCTATAAAATCTTGATGAATCTTTGGACTTTCCAAGCCTTAAAAAGGCTCTTTGTGCTCCAGCCTGGCTGGGTGCAAATACAGGAGCTGTGGATCAAGGCAGCAGCATCCTCATGCCCAGTGCTGGTAGGAGTTTGTTACACACAGAAATCTCTCTGGGGGGAAATAACCCATCAGCTGATTCCCTCCAGTTTTGTTTCCAGGAGGGATGTTCCCAGTCCAGCTGCTTGGTGGGGCTGGAGTTCACCCTCTGTGTGATTGAGATGGGTTTTGGTGTGGGGAGAGGAGATCATGGATTAAATATGGAATGGGCTAAATAAGGCAAAGCTGTGTGGGATGCTGCGAACAGCCTCGTCGCAGATGTAACCCACTCCGTATGGAAGGTCCAAACTCACACCCACACTGGGGTTTGGCTTTCCCCATCATGAGCCAAAGCTGAGGAGGAGTCACACCACAGTGGGGAACCTCCCAGGGTGACTTCCCAAACACCAGCTGGACCCTGTGGGGGCAATGAGTGAGGCTTTATCCTCACCTTCTTGCTTCCCTTGGCCTTGCTCCCATCCATACACACCTCCTCCAGCACAACACACAAGGATCCTTGCAGGACTGAGCCCACATCAGCCCTAAATCCCTTTCCTTGCTGCAGCCCAAAGTCCCACTCAGCCCCAGTGGCTCCATCACACCTCCCCCATGCTCAGGGTTATGGAATCACAGAGTGGTTTAGGTTGTAAGGGACCTTAACAATCATCTTATTCCAACCCCCTGCCATGGGCAGGGACATCTCCCACTAGACCAGGTTGCTCCAAGCCCTGTTCAGCCTGGAGCTGCAAAATCCCACCCCTTTGGGCAGCTCAGCACGAGGAGCCACCCCCTATTGCCATCATTATACTCACTCCTCCCTGGCCCGAGCAGGCAGAGAAGCTTTTTCTCTGAATGAAATGAGAACAAAACTGGTTGGAATAGTGTGGGGAGATTAGTCATTAGTGATTTCACCTTCTTCAGGAGCTGCTGCTAATTGAGACACTCTGCACTGCTGTCACAGGGAGCTGACTCACTCCAGCCCTGGTGCTCCGACTCTCTGGGCTGTGTTTTTGGGTGTCACTCATCCCATCTCCTCTTTCAGTTTTGTCCTCCTGGGCCCTGGGAGCTAAAAGAGGGGCAGGCAGAAGACAAATGGGCTCATAAATTCCAAAGGGCCACAGCAGAACATCGTGGTGTGGCAAGACAACCCAGGACTGCTGAATCAGAGGAATGGTGTGGATCCCTCTCTGCTCTTCTCCTGGTGCAGCTGAAGATCCAGCCCTGAGGGCTGTCATTAACCCACCACCCTGCTTTCCTCAGCTGGGGAATTATGGCTGATTGATGCCTGCTATTTATCCAGCCCTTATTACCATAGCAGCCTGTATCCCAGGAGGAGGGAGCTGCCTGCAGCCTCCCATCCTGGCTGCTCTGCTGGCTCTGCCATCACTCGTGTCCGAGAGAAAAGCTGCAGTGTGTGTCTATCAAATGCAGTGGGAGACATCCTTCCCTTTGGCTTTGCTCTCCAAAGTGGGGACTGGAGGGAGCTCAGGGGTTGTGGCAAGAGAAAACAGGAGGAAAAGCTTGTGTGCAAGGCCAAACTCAGGCACTGAGGCCAGAGTAGTGTCACCTCCCAGGAGGTGGCAGCCAGCTGAGACTGTCTATGGGCACAAGCAAGTGATGCTGCACTGTCACCATCTCCAGTGCCCTTGGTTCAGCAAAGCTCCATGACAAAGCTGTTAGGGTAAAGTCCACCCAAAGGAAATGGTTTGCACATGTTCTGTCGGATCTAACAGGGGAATGAGCCCCCAGCATGATCCTATGGATAAAAACATGCAGATCTACCCCCCAGGATGGCTCCTGGCAGGTCTGTGCCCTGCTGGAGTGTGCTGGGGAATCACTGTGCTTGGGGCAGGGAAGAAGCTTTTGTTTGAACTGGGTTAAATTATCCAGAATATAAAATAGGAAACAGTCTGCTAAGGCTGAATGAGATGTGCCATATGGGACTCAGTGATCCTTGTGCTGAACAAATGAGGTCTTAATGCTCTGCTGGCCCTCGAGGAGGAGGAGAGAAATTTATGCTCCTTCCTTCCTTCCTTCCTTCCTTCCTTCCTTCCTTCCTTCCTTCCTTCCTTCCTTCCTTCCTTCCTTCCTTCCTTCCTTCCTTCCTTCCTTCTACCTGCCGACCTATTTACGTCCCTTCCTTCCTTCCTTCCTCCCTTCCTCCCTTCCTCCCTTCCTCCCTTTTCCTACTGTCCTCTCCCCAACAAGAGACTGGGAGGAATCTTCAGATTTGGCTCTGTATCAGCTCAAGAACCCCCCAGAGACCCAACTACCTCCAGCTGTTCCCACCACATCCCCTGGGAACCAGCTCCACATACTCCCAGCACTCAGCAAAGTGAAAGTTTCCCCATCCTGGAGGAAGCTCCTGCATCCCAGGGACCTGCAGGATGGGAGACAGGACCAACCTCTTTGCAAACAGCTCTTTCTCTAATTGAATTTCTTCTCCCCCACACGGGTCCCCAATGCTTCTCTCGTGCACGGGGGAAGCAGAGTTTAAATGGGAATTTCTGGCTTTTGTTTCCCTGCCAGCACAGGCTGGTGGGAGGGAGAGGCACTTGGAAGGATGTTTTCCTTTCGTTTTCCAGTCTCATTGGGCAGCTATATTTAGGCCAGTTTCTAATTTTCTGGGCTTAATTAATGAGCTGAAGTTTTCACTCACAGCCACTCGAACAGCTTGGGAAGTTCAGCCTGGTCAGTGGGCAGGAAAAAAATGTCTTTCTTCTCTGCTAGCGCTGGGAAGTGACCTGGAGATAACCTCAGAGGAAACATCTCCATGGGATTGCTGGGACATGCCAGGCCTGACCCTTGGGCACTCTGTGCCACAACACAGGATTGTGCATGCAATGCCACACAGCTACACACCACAGCAACAGGCACACACACACCTGACGTGGGGATGTGCTGTGTGTGCTCGTGGGTTCCAGCTGGATACCAGTCACACTGACACAGAGGTACCTCTTGGCACAGGTATGAACTCCTTGTGCTCATGGTTTGCATCTGGGTACCAGTCACACCTACACACAGGTACCCCCTGGCACAGGGATGCACTCCTTGTGCTCACAGCATCCATCTGGGTACCAGTCACACTGACACAGAGGTACCCCCTGGCACAGGGATGTTGTCCCTGTGCTCCTGGCATCCATCTGGGTATCTGTCATACCAACACACAGGTACCCCCTGGCACAGGGATGCACTCCCTATGCTCTTGACATCCATCCAGGTGCCAGTCACACCAACACTCAGGTACCCCCTGACATGGGGATGTAGTCCCTGAGCTCATGACATCCATCCAGGTACCAGTCACACTGACACATAGATACCCCCTGGCACAGGGATGCACTCCTTGTGCTCACAGCATCCATCTGGGTACCAGTCACACTGTCACAGAGGTACCCCCTGGCACAGGGATGCCCTCCCTGTGCTCTTGACATCCATCCAGGTGCCAGTCACACCAACACACAGGTACCCCCTGACATGGGGATGCACTCGTACTTACAGCATCCATCTGGGTACCAGTGACACACAGGAAAGCTATCACAGGTATATAGGATACTTTCACTACCATATATGAGCCTCCAGACTCCTATAGAGGCTTCACTCTGTTTTTTTCTCTCTCTGGAATAGGGCTTGGTGCACTGTGGCAGCACACTGGGTACAAGCAGTCCTGCTCCACCCTGACACACTGCCCATGGCCATTGCTCTAATCAGGTAAAAGGGTTTCAGAGGCTGTAAATCTTTTGAGTTTTAAGCCCCTTTCAGCTTCAGGTTGCCACCTGGCTGCTTGTCAAATGGCTTGGCTGATTTTCCTACAGACATGCCAGATGCTCTTGGAGCAACTCTGAAGGTGCAGTGGTCATTTGTCCATATTACCTGGGTTTTTTTTGTACTTACTGAGAGTGTGATTATAACCCACTGCCAAAGGTGTAGGGTGCTCAGGGACATGGGTGCACATCCTGGCTCATCTCCAGGGTCACCCAGACAGGCTGGGAATGAGAAGTTGGAGCAAAGCCCTCCCTGGGATTTGCTTATGTGTTTCCCCAGCTGAGCTTCTCCCTGCAGCACCTGCAGGGTTAAAGCTGCAGAACCTCTGCCTGCTCAGCTCTGTCAGATGTGTGCTCATCTGTCCAGATGTGTTAGGGCTGAGCAGACCCACATCTGCCAGATGTGTCTCTGCACCCCTCTACCCCCTTACAAGGTGCACTGTGGTGGAGGGGACACACATGTGCTGCCCCTTGCACTCTGCATCACCTACCCACCCTGGGATGTGTCTTAATATCCTGGAAAATTGGGCTAAGAAAGAAGGAAATAAGAACTGGAAGGGGTTTGGGTGGTGTTTTTGCAGTAGATTTGTTCCCTGGTGTTATAACCAATAATAACTACAGCATTTGATGCTCCT
>NW_008686245.1:4506-23251 GCF_000695815.1 Acanthisitta chloris | reverse complement strand
TGTGGTCAGTGACACCAGCATCACATAGGCACAGGGAGAGCAGCAGCTCAGAGCTGAGCCATCCCTTGCTCTGCATCCACAGCCCAGCACAACTCTCACACTGGTCCCAGTTTGCTCATGAAACGTAGCAGGGAGAGTTCTCATCCTTGTTCCCCACACTGATAAAGCACTGGGCATGTGGCTTCAAGGATAAAAAATCCAGGAGGAGAATTGGCCAGAAACAAAGTATGACAAGCCTCAATGGCACAAATCCCCCCAGCTCCACGTGTAAACACGTGTACTCCACTTCACTTCCCCCTGCACCATCTTAAAATAGATATGGCTTAAAATAACACCTTGCTTACCCCAGGCAGATGTGTAGGATTTCTTATCCAGCAATCAGGAGTGGATGTTTTTTTTTTTCAGTGAGAAAATATTTAGCTAGAAATAGGGATCAGAGAGAGGGGAGTGATGGCACTGGAACTACAAACTGAGCTCTGAAACCAGTGGCTGGGTGGGATCTGCCTGCCCTGACTGGGGGATAGGCAGAAGCTGTAGCCCTCCCACCTATTTTGGGCTGAAATCAGACAGATTTGTAAGCAAGGAGGACATTTCTGGCCTGGGAGGTGCTATAGCAACGGAGAGAATGTGCTTGGAAGCAGCTGAGAGGGGAAACAAATAAAATTAAGCAGTGGTGGAAAACAGAGTGATGGTAAAAAAGAGGAGAGGACCTGGAGATCCCCAGGGAGGCACCTAGTGCCAAAGCTCTTGTGCAGCTTTAAAACTGAATTCCCAAAGAGCAGCTATGGTGAAGGGGGAGAAGAAGGAAGAAGAGTTTCTCTGCTTGCTCCTAAACCCCCATGTAAATCACCTCCATGTGGCTGTAGGGTCTTTTTCACCCCATTTCCCTCCCAAGCAGTGGGTGCTGTCACCCCTCCTCCCCCAGCACCATCCAGCCTTGCACCACACTCATAGTTTTGGGGCTGTTTCTCCTCTCTGCCTAACTTTCAGTGCTAAAAAGAAGCTGGGATTGCTTTTTGCAGGTGAAAGCCTTGAACTTGTCAGTGCTGGTGCATCCCTCATCCATGAGTGCTGTGATGTGCTGGGTAACACCTTAGCATCATGCTGAGCATCCACCTCAGCATGTAGGAGAAACTCAGGAGCTGAAACTGGATGCCCTGGCCATGGGGGGGAGGGGGGGGGAAATGCCCTTTTTATTAGAACTTCCTCCATATTCCATTGGATTTGATTTTTCCCTTCCCCTCCCAGCCCTTCCCTTGCTGCCATGGTTTGGCAGGATTAATTTGAGATAAAGTTACCCTGAGTGATGGCCTTTGCTTTTGTGTTCTCCTTGTCTATTTTCCGCCTGGCTAAACCTAGAAAAACTCCCAAGAAATTCTCCAGCTTCCAGTCTTGCCAGGGGGCCCTGGCTCAGCCGACACTCATCTGCCTTCTTCGCGTTCAACTGCAGAAAAAAAAAAAGAAAAACCACAAAAACACAACACCTTCTGACAAGGGTTATTTTTATTTCTAATGAAAAGCGAAGCCTGCTGTGCACAGGTGGAGTGGGAAGGATGACAGGCACCGAGGTGCAGCCATCAAAATGATTGAGGGCTCCTATTTCCCAAGGGAGGTTTGGTTTTGAGGGGTGGGGGTGACCCCCCAAGCCTTTAGAGTTTGGTGGCTTTGTAGTCTGATTGGTGATAAAATATTACCTCTACGGTTGGAAGAGGTGAGGGGTGAAGGGATTGGGGCAGTTGGCATTGCTCCAACAGGGCAAGCCAAGCCTCTGGTTTGTGCTTTGTTGATCTCCTGGGTGTGGGGTCAGTTTAGGCTTGTGATGGTTGTATGGGCCACAGAAATGTGGGAATTGGTGGAAAAATCATGCCAAGTGCAGGAGAACGAGCCAAGAGTCAGGGCTTGGGGTGTCCTGGCAGGTACACGTCCTGACTGTCAACCCAGTGAGGTCCATAGTGGGTTTTCCTCCTTGATGCAAGGATGGTCCCACCTGCAGTGCATCTGGAATGTCCAACATAAGAGGGATGTGGAGTTATTGGAGGACACTAAGATGGTTTGAGGGCTGGAGCTTCTCTGCTGTGGACAGACTGAGAGAGCTGGGGGTGTTCAGTCTGGAGAAGAGAAGCTCCAGGGAGAACTTAGAGCCCCTTTCAGTGCCTAAAGGGGCTCCAAGAGAGCTGCAGAGGGACTTGGGACAAGGGATGGAGGGACAGGACACAGGGAATGGCTTTTCATGGACAGAGAGTAGGAACAGATGGGAGATTGGGAAGGAATTCCTGGCTGGGAGGGGCTGAGACACTGGCACAGGTTGCCCAGAGCAGCTGTGGCTGCTCCATCCCTGGGAGTGTTCCAGGCCAGGTTGGATGGGGCTTGGAGCAATCTGGGCTGGTGGAAGGTGTCCCTGCCCATGGCAGGGGGTGGAATAAGATGATATTTAAGGTCCTTTCCAATGCAAACCAGTCTGTGATTCCAGGTATCAGAGATCCAGGTTGTCCTTGTTGGGGTTTAGGCAGGGGACAGTGACACAGGCTGAACTGGAGCTGCTGCCAATACACTCATTGGACTCCCATCCTGTGAGTTCAGCCAGTTATGGAGCTCTGTTATTGCTTTTTTAACATCTACTTCTGGACTTGCAGCAATTATTTCTCCAGCAGGGTGGAGGTTATTAGGATAACTGCTCCTGTGGTTAGTTTAGATTAGTTTGGGATGGAGAAAGGCAGAGAGAAGCTGTTGCTTGGAAAATGGTGTGGTTATGAGCTGGAAAGGACAGGTGGGGGAGAAGGCAGGGAAAGTCCTGAGGCTCCATGGGGTGGTCAGAAGGAACAGTTCAGCTCCTTCCTAGGAGAAACAGCATTCTGAAATACACACCTAGAGATCAAACTCCTGTCTATTCACCCATCCCATGAGTTCAGATACACCAGTGTGTGCAAAGCTTGGCCCTGCTAACCTTTGACTCCTCCATACCAAGCTCCAGCTTTGTTTTGCACCCCAGGAAGGTTTTCCCAGCTCACTCCAGGTTCACACCACCATCCAGAGGAGTCAGGGAGTGTTTGTTGACACTCTCCCACCTCTGAGCTGCATTATGCAGCTCTGGTAAATGCCCTTTCCATCTTGCTCTGATCATTAGCTGAGAGTATTCCGCTCCAGAGCTTTGCTATAATGAAAGGCACTGAACTTCAGGATCTCAATTAACTATAGCAAACGCTCTAGATCCTAGGAAAATACTTTGCTCAAATTATATTGCAATAATAATATGTATGTCCATTTACTCCTCTGGAGCAGCTCAGGCATGTGCCATGTATCTCAATTCTGCTTCTCTCTCATGTCATTAGCTTGATCTGTACATCTCTTTCCTGTCCAATGCACAGAGTCATTCCTAATTCCTGGGCTCTTCTGCCATCTTCCAAAACAAAATCAAGCCCTAATGCCACATGGCACTCCACCTCTTGCCTGATAAATACATTCCAGCTCTTAATGAACGATACCAAGTCTCTATAATTAATAAGCAGATATGAGCTCAGGTCCTTTGGCTGCTGGTGCCCTTTAATTGCAAAGCTGTCACTCCAGCAGTTGAGATCACAGCTGGAAGGTCACACTCCAGGTTTGGGGGGTAGTTTGGAGAGAGGGAGAAGAAGCAGTCTCTGTAGCCTTGAAAGAAGAAAATGGGATGAGGATGGGATGGGATGAGGATGGAGAAGGAACTGGGCGTCTACATGGTCCCCACCACTCCCCCATGAGCCCAGGGCAAGGCTGGGGGGGTTGTTGTGGGGGCAGCACTGGGTTTATTTCCCCCAAATCTATATGAAGGTGTGGGGGGCATTGTGCCTGTGTGGGATGTGATGCTGCCTGTGTGAACAGGGCCAGCAGAGCCATTCCAGTGCTGTTATCCACTGCTGCCTTCCCAATCTCGTCCAGCCTAGCAGGAGTCTAATAAAACAAGTCCACACGTTACAAAATCAATTTCCTCTCTATTAATTTGGGTCTCTTAAGATTTATCATCGTCTTTCATCACCAGATTAAAAGCAATTGGCAAAGTCTCAAATAACCTTTTAATTCTGAGCTGGGAGCCAAGATCTATGGAGTTGTGTCCTCTGGAGGTGCACTGTCCAAATGGGATGGGGCCTGGCACCCCAATTCCAGCCTGAGCATGGATCCATCCACACCTGCTCTCCCCGTGGTGAGTCTCAGCCTTTCTCTTGGTTGGAGCAGAGCAATGGCTCACGATGGAATTAATTACAGCTCTTGCTCTGCCTTCAATCGAAGCCCTCACTTTGATATTTATGTTCCCAGTTGTGGGTTGTGGCCTTGATTCATTAAGATTTGCATAGTAATTGTTTTTTTTCTAACGATCTGGGAGGATGGCACCGTGGGGAGATGTGTCCTGCACGGGAGGGAGGGTGGGTTGGGGCACAGTGCTGAGCAGCATCACCACCCTCTAAGCAACACACCTCTGACCAGGGCCAAAATAAGGCCAAAATGAGGCCAAATAGGACCAAAATGCAGCCAAAATAGGGCTAAAGGCTCTGCATCCCCATCCCCATCCCCATCCCCATCCCACTCTGTGCCTGTCCAGGACAAAGGATTGGGTTCTCTGCTCAAGTGTCATCTGCCACATGTTCCTGGGGGAGTAGGTGCTCCTGGCATCACATGAGTAGAAAAGACCTGCAGCTATATTTTGTTTCATTTGCAGAAGTGGGTTTTTTTTTCAAGTTAAACATCAAATTTTCCACTGGATAGACCACATGTTTCCTGATTTGCACATTCGGGTTTGATGGACGTAACTAGTCTGAAATGATCAAAACTTCCTTTCTGCTGCTTAGAAGGAAAAAATTCCCCTGTTCCTCCAGCTTGAGTTGGGAACAAATTCATGTGCAAAGCAGCATGAAAGACAGGAACCATTTCAGAATGACAGAAACCTGTGATATTACAGAAATCCTCACCCAGCACTGCCCTTTCCTCTCTCCTGGCTCCAAAAACCTTTGCAAAACCTCCATTTCCCATTGACTCATGTTAAACGTTTGGCTCTGGACTGGGATGGGAGATCTGGGAGAAGAAAATTCCCTTGCTGGGAGGGGAAAAAAATTAATAAAAGAGAAGAAAATCTTGTTTCCTTGCTCAAAAGCAAACCCCAAGTCTCTGTGCCCATCACGGGAGCTCGGGGAGCTGCCGCTGCCTCCCGGGAGCGACGCGGGACCAATGCGACGCGCTTGGCTCCCGTCCCAGATTTGATGGCTCCTCTCCCTCCTCCCTTCCCCTCTCCTCATTATATTTGTATATTTGATGATCATTTAGCATTCATGCAGCTCTGGGGCTCAGTGGAGAGCAGTGCCTCAGCGCTGCAGAGATCTGTAGCTCCATCACCAAACAGCCAAGTTCTGTCCCTAAACATCATCGACTTCTACTGATCATGGCAAAGGTGGTTTGGGCCAGCCTGGTCATGTCTCTTCAGTCATCCATGAAGATCTCATTGCTCTCAGCCCTCCAGAGTGAGGTTTGAGATGTGCTGCTTCCCCACGAGCTGTTTGCAGCTGCATTCTGCATTTCTGTTTGATTTTATTCTCATAGAAGGTGAAGTTTGTCCAGGAGCCTGACAGAGTGACTGTTGGGCTGCAGTATATTCACTGCTGTCGTAGAATCATGGAATGGTTTGGGTTGGAAGGATCTTAAAGCCCATCCAGTCTCACCCCTTGCCATGGGCAGGGATACCTTTCACTAGCCCAGGGTGCTCCAAGCCCCATCCAACCTGGTCTGGAACACTCCCAGGGATGTGACAGCCACAACTTCTCTGGGCAACCTGTGCCAGTGCCTCAGCACCTCCCAGGGAAGAATTCCTTCCCAAGATCTCATCTAACCCTGCCCTCTGGCAGTGTTAAGCCATTCTCCCTTGTCCTGTCACTCCATGCACTTGTCAAAAGCCCTACTCAATGGTTTCCCCAACATGAGAAGAATGTGGAGCTGCCAGAGAGAATCTAGAGGAGGCCACAAAGATTCTTCAAGGACTGGAACCACTCTGCCATGGAGACAGGCTGAGAGAGCTGGGGGTGTTCAACCTGGAGAAGAGAAGGCTTTGGGGAGATCTTAGAGCCACTTCCAGTACCAAAAGGGTCTCCAAGAGAACTGGAGAGGGACTGGACATGGGTCTGGAGTGACATGGAGGAGATCTCTGGGTGGATGTCCTGGTTCTGCCATGAGTGATCATACACACATCTCCCTTGGAGATGGAGAGGACAGAGGTGGGGCAGGGACAGAGGTGTCAGTTGGATGCTCAGGTGTTGGACATGTGTGAGCTCCAGGTTATACTGAGACCAAGCAAGTGCTGCCCAAGACCTGCAAGATGGAAGGAGGCTGGAAGTAAATGACTGCACAGCTCTAAAGTGACAAGAAGAGACCATTTAAATCCAAAGCAAAGGTTAATGATATCCTGACAGTACCAGTGGATTCGTAGCTTCCAGAGTGGGAAATTGTAGCTGGGTGACAGCCCTGAGAGCTGGAGATAGCAAGGATGGGGCTGGGCTGGGAATCAAATGCACAGGGACAGCAGCAGTATTTCAGTTGACAACCCAAAAGGTTCTGTGGGGATGAGAAATATTTGTTTGTGTATTTTTATGACCCAAGGGAAGTTATTGTGTTGGCTTGGCAGGGTGAAGGGCAATCGTTTTCCAGGTAGGTCCCTCCTCCTTTGGGGCAGGGTATGCAGAAAGGGTGGCAGTCCAGCTCTGCTTTGGGTAAGCAGCTGCAGAAGGTGTTGGTTTTTTCTCATCTCTGTACATCCAATCTGTTTGTAGATGATTTCCTCTCTCCCAGGGCAGTGATGAAGATCTGACCAGTGATCTCCTAATGGGATCAAACCCAATCGAGTGCTGAAGACTTCCCAGGTATCTGCTCACAAATGGTAGTTGTTGGGAAGATATTTCCCCTCTCTGATAATGCTGAGAGTTTTGTCCTGCTGCTGCTGCTGCTGGAAGTGGCTCACAAATTGCCCACACACTGCCAGTGCCATGGGCACTGAGTTTTGGGGTACAGGCTGAGTGGGGAGGGAGCATGACAATGCTCCCCTTGCAGGTGGCACCAGATCTCATCTCACATCTTCAGGGTGATTGAAGCTCCTGGTTCAGCATCAAAAAGAGCTGCTCTGGCTCCTCCAACACAAGCCCTTTGCAGACCTCTTCCTGCTTTTCCCTGGGCAGGTTTCTGCCCTCCTTCCACCCTCACTGGACACACAACAAGTGTTTTGCAGCTTCTTAAGCTATTCCTCACCAGCATCCCATGGGATCCAAACCAGAAATGCCTTTTCTTTGAAGGGCTCACACCAAAGCCTCTATCTGAGCTTTGGACCTACCACGTGTCATCCCCTGGAATAATTCATGTTGAACATTTGCTTGGAGTAGTGCATGGACCAGAGCTCTCCTCATTTCTGGGCTGTGCTGGAGTGCAGGGAAAGGGGTGAGAGCATCCTTGGGGGGTGTCCATGGGTCTGTAGAGCCCCTAGGGAGCAGCATGGCTCATGGGTTAATAGGATGGGGGTCAAATGGGTCCTGAGTCCATGGATAAGAGCTGCATGGGACACACATGGCACATGGGAAGCAGCAGGTTGAGAGCAGCCACCAGCCCTGCCATCAACAGTATCGTGTGTGTGTGTGTGTATATGATCACAAAACTGATGCTTAAAAAAAGAGTTAAGAGCAAATTTCAAGGGAAAACAAAACTATGGTTTTAAGCAAACACCTCATCCATGCTTTGTATTCCCTGGGAGCAAAGGAGTGAGTTGTTTCTCCTCCTCCATCCTCTTTAGAATCACAGGAGCATCAGGGAGTTAAGGCAATATGATTTTGGCTGTGATTTAGAGAATCATGTTCCCTCCTTGCTGAGTAGGAGGAAGGAGGTGGAGATGGGCAAAGATACAAGCAAAGGTGAAAGATGGACTTTCACTCAGGCAGAAATCACATCCCACTTCGTCATTTAAGAACCATCTGGCTGAGAGTCCCAAAGGGATCACAGAATCATAGAATCATAGAATCCACCAGGTTGGAAAAGACCTCAAAGATCATTGAGTCCAACCCTATGCAGGATGCAGGATGGAGAGAGCTGCCCCATGCAGGGTACCCACTGTCCATCACCCCCAAGGCCAGAATGGGCACCCAAGGATGCTGCAGGAGCCCAACTTCACCTCACTCCCTGTGAAGGCACAAAAGATGCTCGAAGTGAGGTACAACACCCTCATCTGCATGGAGCATTTCTCCTGCACCAATCATTTTGGCAGATAGAATTTGCTGGCAAAGCTGTAGTGTCTTCCACGAGTCATCCGAGCTTGAGGGAAGGGGAAAGTAAAAAAGGCAGCAGAAGCTGAGGAAGAAGAATTCAATATTTCTATTTGTTCTTATCCAAATAAATTGAGATGTATTTGTGGAAGTGTCAGAGAAGCCCGCAGGAATGATACTATAAAATAACACAGCTGCTTCATGAGTCTATGACAGACAGCACAGATTAATGTACCGGCGTTTTTATGGTCTGTTAACAACTGATATGGGTTTTAAATATATTATCTCCCATTGTATTGTCTGTCATTTTAAAAACTGCTCATGTCTATTGTGTTTGCTTTTAAGAGGTGCTTATGGAACAATCAGCCAGTCGCTTCCCGATCTCTCCCCTTCCCTCCTTCCTAGATATATCATTATCTCACCCTCCTTCTCTCTTTTTTTTTTCCCCTTAGATAGGTTTTTCCCAGCACTTTCATGGGCAATTTATTCCAAAACCTATCGAAGCCCCCTCATGTTGCTTAATTCCAGGAGCTTTAAAAATGCTTTGCCACCTTCACACCTGGTTATTTTTGAAATGTGGATGAGCTGGGGAGAAGGGTCAGCTTGGAGTGGTGATGGGGACAGAGGGGTTGGAGGGGTGTGGAGGGGGAAAGGGGATGTTTGTGCCACCCTGAGCTGTGATATGGAGGTATCCAGGCCTCCAGGAATCTGCTGGACTGAGAGCAGGGAGAGAAAAGGAGCCAGAGATGAGGGCTGGGCTGGGAGAACCAGAGGATGCTGAGGACACTTAGGCAGACTAATAGGATTTTGAGGTGTGGTTGGTTCTCAGTGTTTGGTGGCTGAGCAAAATTTGGGTTATCTTCTTGGCTGGGACTAGGGGAGAGGGGGACCATGAGGGACAGGCAGGCAAGGAGGATTTCAAGCCAGACCCACCTCAAACCTCTTCAGTGAGTGACTTCACTTGAAAAAGTCTCCCAGGCAGAAGTTCCCCATGATTTAGCTTTCCCCTCTCCTCTTGGCCACTCACTCCATCCATGCCACATCTGGCAGCAGCAGATCTGTCACCTCCTCTGCTGTGCCTGGGCAGGTTCACCATCCCCAGCAGCATCGTCCATCACTGCTCCTCTCAGGGCAATGAGATCGATGACTGCAGATGGCTCTGCCACAGATGGAGCCAGGAGGAAACATCTGGACCCTCTCCCCAGCATCTGGCATGGAGCAGCACTTCCAGCTGAGCACATCAGCACTGGAAAACACTGCCCACTGCACCTCCTGACTGGTCACACTGTCCTCTCCAGCCCTGGAGCCATCCTCACACCCATGGGATGACATCATGAGCTGAGATGTTCAAGATCTACACCGATTCATCCTCATCCTCCATCTTCAGCCCCTAAAAACATCCTTTTCCTCCACCTCACACCTCTAGAAACCAGACAGCCCCAAAACATCTGTGAGGGTCCCGTGGGAACGTTGCTGGGGGGACTGAGAGGTGGTAATGGATGTGTGTTTGCTTCCATAATTTTCTCAAAAGGCTTGAATTGCTGTATTGGAAATGATATTAGATTGCAAGAACAAAGATGCCCTTTTGATGCTTTGTAGCAGCACTGGAGATAATGAAAGGAAAGGAATTTCGATAAGGATGAAAGATAGCTTCCTTCAGCTTCCCAGGGCTGATAAAGTGCTGCCCAGATGAAGAGAATTCAGAATTAAAAGCACCACAAAAGTGAAACAAAGTAAACATAGCCCAACGTTGCTCTAACAAGACAAAATTACACTGTGGAGAGGAGACAAACAGGACAATAAAGAGAAGCACTCGACGTAACGTGGAGAAGGACAGCATGGATTTGAGATGGGAATGGAGATGTTGGGAGCAATGATGAGGGAAGCAGCAGCTAAGAAAGATGCTAAAGGGGTAAAGTTTGATTTCCTGCATCCCTTGCTGCAGTGCATGGGCAGCAAGAGGAACAGTCTCTTAATGCTATGAGAAGGTGATGCCAGGGTCACCTCCTTGATGCATGTTGGGAATGGGAAAGTGTGGATTTTCTGCCATGAATTGGGGTTTAAAAGTGCTGTGTCTGGCTGTGGAGCTGGAAGGGCATTGGCAAGGGGACACCACATGGTCCTGCAGAAAGTGATGGCCAAGGAGCTCCTGGAAAGCAGTGATCAAGGATCTCATGGAAGGTGGTGGCCAAGGAGCTTATGAAAAGTGATGGCCAAGGAGATCATGAAAGACACTCTCCAAGGATCTTCTGGAAAGCAGTGACCAAACTGATCCTGGCAAGTGGTGACCAAGAAGCTCCTGGAAAGTGGTGGCCAAGGAGGTCATAGAAAGCCATAGCCAAGCTGCTCCTGGGCAGGAGATGATGTGTGTCCTTGTTCACAGGCAGGGTCTGAGCCCTGTGCCAGGGCCTCAGGTTTGCTCCTTGCTCCCTCTGAGTCTTGCTGCAGTTTTTGGGCTGCCTTTGACACAGGTTTGGTCCTCAGCTGTGCTTGGCCAGCACAGGTCCTGCTCAAGGCAGTGCTGAGCTGTGGTGGCTCTGCAGTTTGCAGTCCTCTCTGTGCTGCCATGGCAACCAGGGATGCAAAATTGCTGCTTAAAACCCAAAACAAACAAATCCTCCATACCACAAACCCCAAAGCATCTTTCTTGCCTTGTTTCCCACACCTCGTTTCCTCTTGGGAACTCTTGAGGAGCTGGTGCTGCCTGGTGGCACTTTCCACACCTGAGGTGTGAATACCTGTGGCATCCCACATTCCCCCACCTGTCTGTCTCCCTGGGGCATATCTCAAGCAGATACTATTGTGAGTGTGTCAAAATAGCTACATTTTTCCTCCATGCATCTTCCTTATTGCAGAGGTGATAAATGTCTTGTCTACTGAGCCACTACATTTTGGGCTGTGCTTTGAGAGCTTGGGAGGGGCAAAA
The DNA here is from genome assembly GCF_000695815.1 of Acanthisitta chloris. Lineage (NCBI taxonomy): Eukaryota > Metazoa > Chordata > Aves > Passeriformes > Acanthisittidae > Acanthisitta > Acanthisitta chloris. The sequence continues at coordinate 12,070 of NW_008686245.1, read as the reverse complement.
TGAGCCCAAGAAAGGTGTGAAATGGCCACATAAACCCAGACTGAGCCATTCCTACCCATGGCCCCATTGGAGGGTAAAAATGTTCCATCCCTGAGCCCTTTTTGAGGGTTTCAGGCTCCCCTTGAGTGTCCACAGGAATGAGGTACCCTGGAATGTGCCAGTGCATGTTCATACCTGCAGGATCCTTTGGCTCTGCACACAGAAGGAGCTCAGGATAGGAATACACCTGGAGACATCATGTGCCAGCTCTATGCCACAGGTTTTAGATGTTTGCTCTGCCTTGCTGAGTGTCTGGCCCAAATCCAGTGTTTATATACATGGTGACTTCTTGTTTGCCTGAAAATGGAGATTTGTTTTCTTTTCCCTAAAGGGAAATATTCCCCTTTTCACCTTCATCAATAGTCACTGGCTGAGCCAAAGTCCAGACAAAGCCAGGCTGTGTGGCTAGGATCAGACTTCCCAGCAAAATCCAATGGGACAAGGCTCCAGGGCTGCACTGGGAGCTGGAGCTTGAGAGGTTAAACCAATAGAAGTTACTCTCTTGGGAATCCCAGCAAGTCCCTATGAAAGAAATCCTAAGAGAATCTTGTAATACTTCATGGGGATCAAAAACAATGGGTGTCCATAAAAATGATCCTGCAGGGAAGAGCAGAATGGCTCCCATAGGGAATGCATCTGCAGAAATGCTGAAGGATCAGTAAGATCTAATTATGTATTTCTGGGTACCTTAAAACATGGTTGGGTGAAGGGAACACAGAGAGTTTGCCTTTAATTGAGTGCAGCTTTGGAGAGGGAGGCAGAACAGTGACAAAGTGATGCTGGAGCCAGAGCATCCATCAGTCTGGAAGGGTGGCTGAAGGACTCTGTGGATTTTGGACAGTTTTTAGGGAAAGGCCTCCATGAAGCCACCTGGAGTCATCCCATCTCCATTCTGACAGGGACAAGGTCATTCCTTCAATCCATTTCCCCCTTTGGGGTGAGATAGACTGCCCCAGAGCATCCTCTGACAGCAAAGGAGCTGAGACTTCACTCTGAGGGATAAATGTGTGGGGATACTTCGTTTTCTGGTTTGAAGTTCTCTGGTGGCATTGGGCAGGTCCCCTTGGGGTGGATGGCATCAGGGTCACTGCAGGGATAATGGTGCTGCAGAAGGGAAATGTGATAAATATGTTCAAAGGCAACTTAGAAGAAAAGTTCTGAGCAGATTTGAGTTTAATCATTTGATCTCCCAGGTAAATATTAACACTGGAAGGCCATTTGTTTTATTTCCTCCAAATACCTGCAGTGTTTCCAACCAGGCAGGATTTAAACCTGTTCATGTAGAGGTCTGGAATTTGCTATGGGTCAGTTCCTGCTGGGATCAAAAGCAAAGGGACATGGCATTCATTGTCTGGTAGCTTAGGGAGATCCCAAAACAGCTCTTGATCTCCAGGATGCAGATGTGAACCAGTTGGGTTGGGAGATAGGAAGTTGACCAAGGTCCTTGTTGACTTCCAAGAGCTGCTTTCTGCTGGGTCTTCACATCTCACTGTTAGCTCATGAAGACCTCAAACCAGTCCTTGATCTCCAGGATCCAGATGAGAACCAGTTGGACTGGGGGATAGGAAGTTGTCCAAGGTCTATGTTGACTTCTAAGAGCTGCTTTCTGCTGCGTTTCCCTGTCATGGGAGTGCAGGAGAAGGAGAAGTTTATTGAACCTTTCTCTGTCTCAGGTGTGTTGCACTGGGTGGACCATCACTGTCTTTGTTGCTCCTGCTGATGCCATGGCCTCTACCCTAATTTTGTACCAGAAAGAGGATAACACATGGGTCTCACCCCAAAGGATCAGCACTGGGAGGAAGTTCTCTCCTCCCCCTCTGTCTGCTGGGCACACCTGGTTACAAACACCTTCACAAACCCCTTCAAAGCCAAAGCAAAGGGATCAGTGAAGTGATGAGCATGAGAGAGAGGAATCCTGAAGAGAGGAACTGGAATTGCTCCTGGATGGTTCTTCCACACCCAACCCCATGCTCCCATCACTGCCAACGATGGCATCAGATGAAAATGAAGTTATCAAAACCTTTCCACACTGATTTCTTCAGTCTTGCCTCCTGAAGTCCTCCATGTGCTAGAGAACATGCAAAGATACAGAGGGAATAAACAGCAGAAACTGTCTAAACAAGCCCAAGCAGATTGGGAACTCAAACCTCACAAACCGTATGCAGCTTCACGCTTCAAATCACCTTAAGTATTTGCAGCACGCACCAGGATTGCCTTTCTATCATAATTAAATATGTCTGTCTCTGAGCAAAGGGAGGAGAGCTTGGGGGAGTTGTCACCATCCTTAATCTCAGCTGCCATTCCTCAGCAGAGCTGCCAGGGCAGTGGCAAAATGAAGTTTGGGGGTAAAAAGTGTCTTCCAGGAGAGACTCTGAGATATGTCCTGTGTCTTTGCAGTCTGCCTTAGTGTTTGAAAATAAGGTGGATCCAACCTGGAGAAGCACAAGGTGGAATTAGAGCAGAAGGAGTGTTTTGTAGAGTTGAGGTTCAACTGGTTGAGTTGGGGTTCAACTGGTTGAGTTGAGGTTCAACTTTTTGAGTTGAACTCATGGGTTTCTTTGGGGCTGAAGGAGGAGGAAAAGGGATGGGGTTGTGTGAGCATGGGGTGCTCTGTCTACAGGCATCATGTCTGGTTTGGGGAAGGAGCCAAACTTATCCACCTGGTGATAAGCTCTGACAGGAACTGGAGGATGTGTTGATGCCCAACCAGTCCTTGCCCTCGGGAAGAGGAGCTCCCTGAATCTTTGCACCCATCTGGCTCCATCCCCAGACAGGATGTCCCATCCCTGACCAAACATCCATGACCTGACCACGGTGAAGCCTCTGTCTCCTCCTCTGAGCTTGTAGAAGGTCTCAGCAGGGGAAGGGCCTCGGCAAGCAGCGTTTTCATTGATAAAAATGGGGCTGGTTTTGAGCGAAAATGCCAGTGTGATTCCACGGAATGGGAAATCAATAGGAGTCCAAAATTAATTAACCGTGTCTGCAGTGGGGGCAAGCAGCTAAATAAAGCTGAATGAAGCTTTTCAGCCTGCAGCTGGGGCAGGATCCATCTCAGGGTCGGATGCCTCCCTCTCTGCTTCCTTTCACAGCCTCCTCCATCGATTCCTCCCTCTCTCTCCATCCCTGCTCCCACCAGGAGATGCCAGCAAACCTTTCCAGGGGGGATGAACTGTATGGCCCCACCACGAGCTGCTGAAGGTCAGACCAACTGCTGCTTTCCGATGGGGCAGGCTCCAGAGAGTAAACAATAATTAACCTTAAATTAAAACTGGTTGTAATCTTTGATTCCCCGCCCGGTTCCACGATGTGCCAAAGCCCATTTTGTTTTTGGTTTCCTTGGAGATACCACCCAGTCTCCCCACCCCCTTCCAGCTCTGCTCCAGGTCTTTTTTTTATAAAGCAGGTTTAAAAACAGCTATTAGGAGAGCTTGTTAATCATCATCCCAGGCTGCTAATAGCACTCTGGCCACGGTTAATCATAGCAAGCTGCAAGGATGCTGCAAATGCTTTCAGTGGAATAATTGCCCCACTGTTCTTTCCCTCTACTCTTTTCCTTTGGAGCTGAATTCTCTTCTCTACCCAAGTTGGGACATTTGGGTGCAGGATACTGTTGGATTTTCTGAGTTTGGCTTGGCTGGTGGTGACACCCTGATGGAGTCAGGGTAGGGCTGAGCCCCTCTGAGCTCCTGTGTGTGTTGCAGCTCAACACTAGCAGCACTTGCCCGTTGGGTGTGCAGTAGGAGAAGGGGATTTGGGACCTTGGGGTCATGCCTTGGAAAAGCAGGACTCAAGCTCAACATCAGATGTCTCTGGGGATGCAGATGCTGTTAATAACAGGCTATGGCTGCAGCCTTTGCCTTTTCAAACCTCATAGGAGCTTCTTTTTCACTCCTCAGTGCCCTGTACTTCAGGTGTGCTGTCAGCTGCTCTCAGAACAACGTGCTCACCAAGAAAGTAAATGGATAGGGTGAAACTGGAGCTAACATACGTGTTCCTGGGCTGGCTTCATCTCTAGAGCATCCTTCTCCTCCTCCCCGGAGCTCCTCCAGCTTCCTGCTGCTGTAGGTGGAAGAAGGTTTGACCTCCAAGGTCTTAAATTTATAAATCAACTCAGCACATTATTTTTTTCCAAGTTAAGCAGTTACTTAAAGGCTTCCCTGTACAAGCCCAGAGCTTTGGCCTGGTGCTGTAATATATCAAGTTTTTACCTACAACTTCCTGAGGAGCTGAGGGAATGGCATGGAGTTGTTAGGGGAGGTTTGGGATGGATATTGGGAGAAGGTTCTTCCCCCAGAGGTGTTTGGGCACTGGGACAGGGTTAGGTTGGAGATCAGGACAAGGTTCTTCCCCCAGAGGTGTTTGGGCACTGGGACAGGGTTAGGTTGGAGATCAGGACAAGGTTCTTCCCCCAGAGGTGTTTGGGCACTGAACAGCTCCCCAGGGCAGTGGGCACAGCCCCAAGGCTGACAGAGCTCCAGGAGTGTTTGGCTAACACTCTCAGGCACAGGGTGGGTTGTTGGGGCTGTCCTGAGCAGAGTAGGAATTGGACTCCTCATGGATCCCTTCCAGCTCAGGATACTCCATGATTCTACACTAAATAGCTCCATCCAGGTGGGAGGTGTGGGACTGCCTTGTGCTGGTGTGAATCAGGAGTGGGAGTGGTGGGGAAGAAGCTCTAAAATCCCTGTGCCCAGCACCTCTAGGAGCACCAGGCACTGTGCTGCCTTTGTCAATCCCATTTAGAGGGGTTTGAACCAGGTGACCCACCTGCACGGGTGTTAATTGTGGCTCTGGCCTGCTGAAATGACAGATAGGGGACAATTCTGCCAGTTGACAATAATTGTTCTCCTAATTACAGCAATGACATTTACTGGAAAGCCACTGCAATCCCATTACCTTCTTATGCTAAATTCTGCCACTTTAAAATTACATTCCCTGTCTCTTTCTCTTGCTTTGAATCCCTCTGGATACAGGAGTGTTTACCTGCAGCCATGGGGTGTCCTGGATGGTCCTGGGGGGCCCTTCAAGAGCTGCTATTCATTTGGCTTTGAGTGGGATTGATAATTTTTTGCATTTCTTATCCTGCATATTTTAACCCATCACCAGGATGGGGAATATTGGGATAGTCAACCAGCTATAGAGGTGAGAACATTCAGGCATTGCCACTCCAGAATAAATCCATTGCATTAATCCATCACCTCCCAAAAATAACAAAAGACACCAGTTAACAGGCAGAGGGAGTTTTTTAACCCATCAGATGGATGGAGGATGCAGGAATAGTCAACCAGCTGCAGAGGTGACAACATCCAGGTCTTGCCACTCCAAAATCAACTCATCCCATTAATCCACCCCCCCAAATTAACAGAGAAGACACTAACTAACAGGCAGAGGGAGTTTTCCAACAACATTTCCCTTTCTGTGCTGCAGATGGTCCCCTCAAGCCTGTGCATTCCCCATCACCAAGCAAAAGGTGCCTGTGAACAGTTAATTTTTCAGACCCTTAATATTTTATAAACGGTTGTAATGAGCCGATGTTCTGTTTTGTTTGGCTGTTTATGTGTCGTTAAGTCTGTGAACAAGATACTTTAATTTAATGTGTTGCCCTCAGAAATATCTTTTAATAAAGCACTATAGCTCTTCTCTGGAGAGGCAGCATTTGGTTAAGCTGGATAAATGATGATGATGATGATGTCTTTTCAATAGCTTCTTCTTTCCCCCCCCTCCTCTCCTCCCTACAGGTTTCACACTGAACCAGCTCAAATTACTTATTTAAAAGAGGTAAACCCTAATTTGCAGGAGCTAAAGTAGAGTCATGAACAGGAGTTGTGCCCCAAGCTGAACTTGTCTCCCAGACCATGGCACATCACCATGGTCATACCTGTGGTGGAGGAAGGAAAGGGCTGAAATTCAGGCACAAAATCACTGCAGAGGAGCAGATCCTGCAAGGAGAGGACAAGGGGTAATGGGTTCAAATTGAAGGAAGGAAAGTCTAGGTTAGATGTGAGAAAAAAGTTTGTTACTATAAGAGTGGTGAGACACTGGCACAGGTTGCCCAGGGAAGAAGTGGATGCCCAAACCCTGGCAATGTTCAAGGCCAAGTTGGATGAACCTTGAGCCACTTGCTCTGGTGGGAGGTGTCCCTGCCCAGGGCAGGGGTTGGGGCTGGATGATCTCTAAGCTCCATTCCAACCCCTAAATTATATGATTCTATGATTCCCTTTGTGGTTTGGAGAAGCCAAAGAGGTTGACCCACCTCCAAGGCAGAGAGGAGCAGGAGCACCAGCTCCTCTTTGAATTATAGTCCTCCCTCTCTTAAAAAAAAACCCATAAAGAGGCAAAAAAAGAGCTTCTTTCTCTGTCCAGGACAACTGCTGAGAGGTGATAATTTTTTTTGAGAAACTGAGGCTTCTTGGTAAAAGTTATGGAGAAATAAGGTCATTTGTCAATTCAAGTCATTCTCTTCCATACATAAAAAACATGGCAAGTGCAGCTTTTGTACAATCTAAATTGAAAGTAAATAGCAAGCGGGCAGTTCTTGGTGATAAAACCTCCCATTCTGTAGATTTCTGGTACAATATTTATTTTCTCCACTTTATAACTACAAGGGCTGTCTCTGTGTGTTATTAAAGTAATGCATTTGCTTAACCTGCACTTAAATTCCCTCCCAACCTTCCCTGATTGTACATCTCACTGCTACATGTTCCCAGCCTGCTGGTCTCAGCTGGACAATTATATTAACTGCTTCTATTTGCAATTACTATGAATCATAAAGCAAGTCTGAATGGATTGTTTTTCTTTATTGAAAATGTTTAAACTTAATGCATGGCAAATGTCACAGCCATGGGGCTGCTCCTCAGCTCTTTGGGAAGTGCCTGGCTGCCTTCAGCTGCTGCTGCTGGAGCATTAGGGATGAAATTTGTCCTTCTCTCCTCTCTGCCCATCACTTCTCCCCAATATTCAGTGTACAAGGCTATATTGGAGCAACCTGATCTGGTGGAAAATGTCCCTGCCCATGGTAGGAGGTGGAATGAGATGAACTTTGAGGTCCTTCCAACCCAAACCATTCTGGGATTCCATGAATAAACCACACACAACCCCCTGACACAAGAAGTTCCCTTGATGTCTCTCTGAGACAAGGAGCTGGGAGGGGATAAAGGCATTTCCCCCTTCCCAAAATTCCCACAGCTGCTGGCAATGAGCTGAATTGCAGAGGAGATTTGAGCCTGAGCTCATCCTATGTCTCCTCCCTTGGGCTGCCTGCAAGGTGCAAGATTGTGCTGCAGAGATGTTCTCCAGGGAAGTTTGGATAACACCTCACACAAGCCCAAGGTTATAGACTGAAGCCACAGGGAATAGTTCTGCTGCTTCCCATCAGGTTTTCCAGATGTTCCTAAGTTCTACCAACCTCATTCAGGATTTCCCCTCCCTGTCCCCCCAAGGTGCTCCACCCTGAGCTGGTAGGACAAAGTTTTGGAGGTCTCTGAAGTTCCTGGCTATCTGTGGTGTCTCTTGGCACAGAGACTGG
>NW_008686245.1:0-4474 GCF_000695815.1 Acanthisitta chloris | reverse complement strand
AATTGGATGATATCCCACAAAGCACTCTCATTCCCACAACTCATCTTGCAGCCTTCAGCTGTACTTTGCTCTTGTTTTTTTTAGTCCAGCCAGGACAAATTCTCCTTGTGCTATGGGTCTGGGCTGGTTCATGGCCCTGGATTGCACTGGTTTGACTGGTTAGAAAATAAAGGTGAGCTAAACCCATGGAAAAATGGGAAAGAAAAGAACCTTTCTGATTAGGGCAGGGCAGGGAGAGCTGCAGGGATGAGCTTGGAGATAAGTAGGTTGTGCTAGTCCCAGTGATTGACAAGGAGCTGTGCTTGGAGAACAGGCTAAATGAGATGGTTTCTTAATTAATATGTTTTAAATGTCACTGCAGGGTGGTTTGTGCCAGTTAGCTGAGAGAGACGACGAATTGAGTACAGATGGGCCTGACCCAAATCCTGGCATCCCACAGCTCCAGGAAGGTTTGGATTTGACTAGGATCTGTGTCTGACTTGCCCTGTCACCATTGCCTGTTTGGTTCATGCAGCCCAGAACACGAGGCTGATGATGCAGAGGTGGGAAAAAGCTTTGCTCCCTTGGGAATGCTCTTGGGGATGTGGTTGGGATGTGTATAGGACCTTGTCCCCTCCATCCCATGGAGGAACATGCAGGAAGTTCTGGCTTGGGCTGAAGTTCTTTGCAACCCCTTTGTGGCTTGGAGAAGGCTTCAAGGTTTGTTTTTCTGCATTGAGGATCTGCATTTCTGACACTGTGCAGGACTTGCAAGCCCAAGGTGGAGCTGAGCCAGCTCTGAGCCTCAGCAGAGTGGTGGGTAGAGCTCTGAGCTCACTCTTGCTTATGCTATAAACTGGGAGTAACTCCAAGGACGTGGGAGAGGTTGGACAGTGGAGAGCTAGTTCAGGATGAAGCAAGGCTGGCTGAAAGCCAACACAAATCCAATTCTCCTTCCACCCCTGAGACAGAAATTTGTGGAGCTAAGTTGAGATTCGAGTCCGTGTTTAGGTTCAGCTCAAAGTGCTCCCTCTGTTTCACTCTCAGCATCATCAGAATCCTCTTAATGAGATTTGTACCTCTGACACATTCCTTTTCAACATATTCTTAATGCAAGAGCCCACAGCCCATAATACTTGCATTTTGAAAGAATTATATGTGGGTTTTTTTTTTGTTTTTTTTTTTTTGGTTTTGTCTTGTTTTTACATGACTTTTCAGGTGCAGGCAGAGCAAGATACCAGTCAGGATGGAATCAATAACACACAGAACTGATAGAAATTACCCAGGCTTAATAAACTTCATGCATGGTTTCCTATTGCAGCTGTAGATCAACCCCCAAACAAATAGAGATGTTGTTCTGGAGAGTCAGTGAGGAGACTGTTTGAAATAAGGTGGTTATTAAAAGGGTTACAGATGACTCAGCTTTTAGCTTTTTCAGCTGCTTTGCTTTCCCTCTATGCTTTTTATTGTGTTCCTGATGTGGTTTGTGTCAAGATCTTTCCCCAGAAAGTCCTGGAAGAAGTCTCTGTGTTCCTGTTTCTTCCCATCATGGTTGGATTCTGTTTGTCCCTGTGCCCAAGTCTTGCTCTTGGGTCTTCAGGACAGTTTTGGGGGAGATAAAATGCTCATTTTCACCCCAATAGTTGAGTCTACATCTCCTTTCAGCAGCTGCAACATCCTCCATATGGGCGACAGCTGCAGAATTAGGTCCTTTCTCCCCTTCCCTGGGGAGACATGGGAGAGATCAACACAGCCAAGCAATTAAAAAATAATAATCACAGACCAGTAGCAAAGGAAAAAGCATAAAAAGTGGGACTAATTTTATGACAAGAAATGAGGCTGTAAAACCAGGAGCAATTAGAGCACAAAGGCAATTAAACCATTTCAAAAGGCTCAGTGAAATTTATTTACTTCTTCCCTTTTTTTCTTTTTTCTTTTTTTTTCTTCTTTTCTGGGAGGCTTTTGGGGAACAGGGACCTTTTCTCTTTCCCTAGTGCTGATGAGAACGTGACACCAGGAGGTTGTTTTTTTTTTTTCCTCCAGATCTTAACTCTATATTTCTGGAGTTTAATTTGGATGTGGAAAAATAGACAGGTTGTTCTCCCTGCTGTGGAGCAATTCCTTAGGACACAGAGCTCCCTGGGAAGGTTTGGATTATCTGCTCCTTCCAGCACTTTCCTAGGTGATTTTAGAAGGGATTTTAGGTGGTTTTCCTCCTCTCAAGGACAGACCATGGGAGTCAGAGAAGAAATACATCCATGAAGGTGCTGAGGCACTGGGATGGATTTCCCAGAGAAGCTGTGGCTGCTCCATCCCTGGGAGTGTTCCAGGCCAGGTTGGATGGGGCTTGGAGCATCCTGAGCTGGTGGAAAGTGTCTCTGCCCATGGCAAGGGGTGGAATGTAATGAACTTTAAGCTCCCTCCCAATCCAAACCAGTCTATGATTCTCCAAGTGTGATGAGAGGGGAAAAAACCTCTATGACTCCTCAACTTATGGGTTTATATTGGGTTTTTTTTGCACTTTGTGTGCTTGGGAGCCAAGTGGAGCTGAGGACATTTGGATTTCAACCTTTTTGGTGCTCCAAGATTTCAGTGGAACAGGAAAGTCCTTTGATGCAAGCCCAGAAAAGAGACTTTCCTCATGGAAAGCTGTGCTGTCTGCATCAAACACCCCTGAGATCTGTGTCCTTGAGCATCCCATTGCCTATTTGAGGCATCACATTCCCTAAGTTACAGCACCTAAAGTGCATCTCTGGATCTCCCCTTAAATCCTGGCAAACTCAATAAGTGCTCACACGTTACGATGATGAGTTGCCTATAACTCTCCAAACACATCTCTCTCTATATATCTCCATATTCACTTCCACTTTGGAGCCAAGTGACTGGAATATTTATTGCTGTGTTATTGATGCTGTGTGTCCCTCGTGGTGGAGCAGACCCTGAGCTCACCCATGGGGTTTTATGGTCCTTAGAGGAATGTGGAGCCCTCAGTTCTCTCTCACAGCCTGTTATTGACTTGTGGAAACCTCCAAATTACTTAGTTTGGGCCCTAAATTTCCTTCTTCAGCCGTATTAAATGAGGACACTCTTCAGGACAAGCAGATGGATTGGTCCTTACTCCCAGTGAGAGAAACTGAGGAAAACCTGATTTCCACATTTTAGTACCTCGGTGAGAATTTTTTTTCCCTAGGATTACAACTTGATTCAACTTCAAAAATACCATGGAAAAACTTGAAAAAACCCTGTGCTCTGCTTTCCTCTTCTGCAAAACAGGTCAAACCACATGGAGAGGACAGACCTGGTTGGGAATATCCATAGGACCCTCAGGTCATTGCTTTATTACCCTGATAACATCTCCTTCCAGCCCAGTCAGCAAATTGCAATGGCTCTTCATGGCATAAAGACAACCTAAAATCATCTGGTTTTTCTAGGCAAACCCTGTCCTCTGCAGCACAAACCTGATGTCCTGATTCTGGTGGTTGTCTTGCCAAAAAACCTCTCTCCCTTCTAATCAAGATGCTGAGGTTGAAAATGCAATTCCAGTGAAGAAAAGCTGGTGATGCTGTAGGAGATACTCTCCAGGGTGGACACACAAGGTTGGGTGCTTCTAATTTCAGATTCATCAGTGATAAGTGCTGAGATGGTTTGTAAGGGAAAAAAAAAAATCCCTCAAATTTACAGCTGAGAGCTCACGGCAAAGAACCTTCTCCACTCCTCCTTGCCCAACCTAAATTTGTCTGAACTTCTCTTGATTTCTCCAGCTGATTTCCTCATTCATAACTAGAAGGAAATTAGGTTTTGAAGAGGCTGTAGCTTGAGATTTATTCCATTCCTGTTCCCTTTGAATCGGGAACCATCAATAGTCATGGTGTGTCACAGGGTATCTAAATTACAACGCACCATTTCAGCTGCCTAATTGGATGAATGAATTTTAGAGGAAATTAATGAATGGTGAAGAGCTCATTTTGATATTTTTTTTCTTTTTTTTTTTTTTTAGATCTTGGGTTGGGGTTTTTTTTTTTTTTTTTTTTTTCCTTTTTTTTTTTTCTTCTCCCCATGCAAATTCCTGCCCATGTAAATCAATTGTCTGAGCTTGAAATTCATGATGCATTCAGGGGATCCCCACAGCTTTCCCAGCTCCCTCGTGGCTGCCTTGGAAACTGATGGATAAATACAGCCAGCCAAAAATGTTGATTTGCTGGAATATTTTTACAAATGCTTCTTTGGGGGGTTTTTTTCCTGTTCTGTTTCCAGCCCAAAAAAGGAAGATCCATCACCTCCCCCAGGGCCCTGCAGTAGCCCTAAGATGGGAATGATGCTGAGGTGCACTGAGCTCTTGTGCCCAGTTAATTGCTCTGGGTTTTTGTTTGGTAGGAAGTGATATAGCAGTACATAAAGCAATAGAATCTGAAGTAAAAATATCTATATAAGTGTATATATGTGTCTACTTAAACATATGGATAAATGGATTAGAAAAAGATTTTTCCCTGTGAGG
>NW_008686244.1:0-10329 GCF_000695815.1 Acanthisitta chloris | reverse complement strand
GGATGGAGGGAGGGATGCAGGGAGGGACGGATGGATAGAGGGAGGGATAGAGGGAGGGAGGGAGGAATGGATGGAAAGATGGATGGATGGAGGGATAAGGGATGGATGGAGGGAGGGAGGGATGCATGGATGGAGGGATGGAGTGATGGATGGATGGATGGATGGATGGATGGATTTATGGTGTGTGTCTGTGTATGTCTATGTCTGCATGTGTGTGTCTTCACATATCTGCCTGTGTCTGTCTCTGTGTGTGAGTCTGCATGTGTCTGTGTGTAGGGGTGTCTGTGTCTGTCTGTGTATGTGTGTGTGTGTGTCCCTGTACATCTGTGTGTGGGGCTGTGTGTGTTAGATGGATGGATGGATGGATGGATGGATTTATGGTGTGTGTCTGTGTATGTCTATGTCTGCATGTGTGTGTCTTCACATATCTGCCTGTGTCTGTCTCTGTGTGTGAGTCTGCATGTGTCTGTGTGTAGGGGTGTCTGTGTCTGTCTGTGTATGTGTGTGTGTGTGTCCCTGTACATCTGTGTGTGGGGCTGTGTGTGTTAGTGTGTGTGATGTGTGTGTTTGTGTGTGTGTCCCTGTACATCTGTGTGTGGGGCTGTGTGTGTTAGTGTGTGTGACACTGTGTGTGTGTTTGTGTGTGTGACACTGTGTGTGTGTGGCTGGCTCTGTTGGGGTGGAGGGAGTGTCCCTGTGTATCTGTGTGGAGGTGTGTGTCTGTGTCTGCATGTGTCTGGGGGGGATATCTGTGTCTATCCATGTGTGTGTGTGTCTGTCTGTATATGTGTGTGTGGGGTTGAGTGTGTGTGTGTGTCTGCATGTGTCTGTCTATGTGTGGGTGTCTGTGTATGTCTGTGTGTGTGTGTGTGTTTGTGTTGTGGGCGTACATATGTCTGTGTCAGTGTGTCTGTCTCTGTGAGTGTGTGCCTCTGTGTGTTCTGTGTTTTTGGAGGGGGGTGTCTGTCTGTCCCTGTATATCTCTGTGGAGGTGTGTGTCTGTGTCTGCATGTGTCTGTGTGTGTGGGTGTCTGTCTGTGTCTGTCCATGTGTGTGTGTGTGTCTCTCTGTCCCTGTATATGGGTGTCCAGGGGTGTGTGTCTCTGTGTGTGTGTGTCTGTGTGTGAGGGGGTGTCTCTGTGGGTTGGGGGGGCTGTGTGTGTCTGTCTGTGTATGTGTGTGGGGGTGAGTGTGTGTGTCTGCATGTGTCTGTGTGTGGGTGTCTGTATCTGTCTCTGTGTGTGTGTTTCTGTGTTGGTGGTGTATGTATGTCTGTGTCAGTACGTGGATGTGTGTGTGTGTCTGTGTCTGTGTGTGTGTGTGTCCCCCTGTATGTCTGTGAGTGAGGGTGTGTGTGTCTCTGTGTGTGTGTCTGTCTATGTATGTGTGTGTGTCTGTCCCTCTATATCTGTATGTGGGGGTGAGTGTGGGTGTCTGTGTCTACATCTGTCTGTCTCTGCGTGTGCATCTGTGTTGTGGGTGTATGTATGTCTGTGTAAGTGTGTGGGTGTGTCTGTGTGTGCCTCTGTGTGTTCTGTGGGGTTTTGTTTTGGGGAGGTGTCTGTGTGCCTCTGTGTGTTGTGTGTTTGTGTGTGTCTGTCTGTATCTGTCTATGCGTGTGTCTGTACCTCTGTGTGGAGGTGTGTGTCTGTGTCTGCCTGTGTCTGTGGGGAGGGGTATCTGTCTGTGTGTGTCTCTCTGACCCTGTATATGTGTGCATGTGTGTGTGGGGGGTGTCTCTGTGGTGTGGGGGAGGACTGTGTGTGTCTGTGTCTATGTGTGTGTGTCTGTCCCTGAATGTCTGTGTGTGGGGGTGAGTGTGTGTGTCTGTGTGTGGGTCTCTGTGTTGTGAGTGTATGTATGTCTGTGTCAGTATGTAGGTGTCTCTGTGCCTCTGTGTGTTCTGTGTTTTTGGGGACTCTGTGTGTGTCTCTCTCTGTGTGCCGTTGTGTATTTGTGTGTGTCTGTGTGTGGGGTGTCTGTCTGTCTGCCTGTGCATGTGTGTCTGCCTGTCCCTGTATATCTGTGTGGAGGTGTGTGTCTGTGTCTGCCTGTGTCTGTGGGGAGGGGTATCTGTCTGTGTGTGTCTCTCTGACCCTGTATATGTGTGCATGTGTGTGTGGGGGGTGTCTCTGTGGTGTGGGGGAGGACTGTGTGTGTCTGTGTCTATGTGTGTGTGTCTGTCCCTGAATGTCTGTGTGTGGGGGTGAGTGTGTGTGTCTGTGTGTGGGTCTCTGTGTTGTGAGTGTATGTATGTCTGTGTCAGTATGTAGGTGTCTCTGTGCCTCTGTGTGTTCTGTGTTTTTGGGGACTCTGTGTGTGTCTGTCTCTCTGTGCCGTTGTGTGTCTGTGTGTGTCTGTGTGTGGGGTGTCTGTCTGTCTGCCTGTGCATGTGTGTCTGCCTGTCCCTGTATATCTGTGTGGAGGTGTGTGTCTGTGTCTGCGTGTGTGTGTGTGTCTGTCTGTGTGCCTCTGTTGAGGGTGTGTGTACATCTGTGTCAGTGTGTGTGTGTGTCTGTCTGTGTGCCTCTGTTGAGGGTGTGTGTACATCTGTGTCAGTGTGTGTGTGTGTCTGTCTGTGTGCCTCTGTTGTGGGTGTGTGTACATCTGTGTCAGCGTGTGTCTGTCTGGGGGGGGTGGGGGTATGTGTGTCTGTGTGTTCTGTGTCTGTCTGTGTTTGGTTAACCACTGCCCCTGACAAAACTGGAATAAACATGTTCTCTTGGTAAAAGGCCTTTCAGTCCCTAGGTTTCCCAGATGAAGCTGTGCTGCATGTGCATCCTTGGGCCTTGCGGTGTGGCATGCAGACGAGATCAAGCTGCGATGTTGTGCCCACTCTGTCTTAAATTTGGCACTTTTATAGAGATTAGACACATACTGAGGCTGTTACACATGTGATCGTTCTGAATTAAGTGTTGAAATAGCCAATATGTGGTGTCGATAAGCTCTCCGATGTGTCATACCACAAACTGATCAGCAGATGGGGTGGGTGTACTTCTCATTATTAAGCGTTTTCAAGGATGTGCACAATTAAGCATTTTCTGAATAGTTACTGACAAGTCAATTTCCTTCAATCTCCATTAACAGAATGGATTTGGGATTTTAATTGCAATAACTCCTGCAATTATAATGGTCGATTTTTGATTTTTAGCATAAAGAGCTCCATATGGAAGGAATTTAATTAAAATTAAAGGCATCCAAACAGCGAAATCATGTTTTGTGCATACTATAATATTGTTGCTAGTTTTTGTGCAGTAAAGTGCAAATTTTGTTTTAGTACTTTTGAGTTTAATACTAGGTATGGCAGACTTGAAATTGTAAACATCCCATGAGCAGGAGAAAAAGACCAAAGTAAATTTATTTTGAAGTGTGTTGTTGTATATACAATTGATATATGTTAGAGAAGTATATATATCCAAAGGGTCCATTGGAGTAAGCATAAGTCTTTATTGAGCTAGCTCAACAAAGTTCAGAGTACTCATAGGAAGGCTCTACGAGGTGGAAGAAAGAACTGCAAGTTCTAGCCCATCTCTTCAAGCTCTCGGGCTTGTTCTGAGGGAACAAATTTTAGTTTTCATGGATCCTCCAGGTACAATCTGAAAAGCAATTCAGTGAACAAGTGGCAAATGAAGGGGGGAAGGATGCTGTACCTACAACTGCATGATGGCCACTGCTACATGGCAGAGGAGTTGTATGGCACCACTCAGAGGCACCAAAAGGCTGGGCAAGCTCCTCCTCCACTCCCACCTCTGGCACATTGGATCATCTTGCCTCAAGAAAGACACTGAGTTGCTGGAGCAAATCCGGAGAAGGACTTTGAAACTGGTGAAGGGTCTAGGGAGTGAGTCCTATGAGGAGCAGCTGAGGGAGTCAGGGTTATTTAGCCTAGAGAAGAGGCTCAGGGGAGACCTTGTTGCTCTCTTCAACTACCTGAAAGAAGGCTGTAGCCAGGAAGGGGTTGGCCCCTTCTTGCAGGCAACTAGTGACAGGAAAAGAGGTCATAGCCTCAAGCTGTGCCAGGGGAGGTTCAGGTTGGACATCAGGCAGAATTTCTTTGTGCAAAGAGTTGTCTAGCATTGGAACAGACTGCTCAGGGAGATGGTAGAGTCACCATCCCTGGAAGTGTTCAAGAAATGACTGGATGTGACAGTGCTATTCTGTAGCTGACAAAGTGATGGTTGGTCAAAGGTTGAACTTTGAGGTCTTTTCCAACCCAAATGATTCTATGATCTATGATTCTATGATAACTGTGGAAAGGAAATTAGAATGAGAGCATCCTTTGATTTCACGATACAAACAGGTATTCACAGTAAAACAGATGTAAGGAAAAGCTCAGCCACAACATGAGGAGCTGTGACCCAGAAGAGGTGCTGCAGTTTAATGTGCTCTAAATTAAAGT
The DNA here is from genome assembly GCF_000695815.1 of Acanthisitta chloris. Taxonomy (NCBI): domain Eukaryota; kingdom Metazoa; phylum Chordata; class Aves; order Passeriformes; family Acanthisittidae; genus Acanthisitta; species Acanthisitta chloris. Next base: position 5,930 of record NW_008686244.1, on the reverse strand, counting down.
GCAACAGATTTACTTTCTCATAAAGTGGAATAATGCTTATCAGCTGCAAATCTGTGATTACAGACCCACAGGTAAGCTAGCTAGTACTCATGTAAAGTCACAATATCAAATTAAAACTGTGTTTCTGACCTGAGTTAGAGTGACAAATAGCAGTATTTTTGTGTAGCAGTGGCAGGTTTTAGGCTAATCCCTTGCCTTGTGTTAAAATGATTTCAACAGCAACTGACATATAGCTCTGATATTGCTGATTTGCTCCATATATTTTGATATGAGAAAACATGTCTTCAGAGTTGCTCACTGACAAAATCAAAGACAGCAATGAGAGGCAGAAGATGTAAAGTGATTTGACCCATCTTGATTTGGTTGGCATACAGCACATGGAGTTCAATATAGACAAATAAAAATTAATTAATCTAGGAACAAGGGAGCAATTTTGTGGATATGTGCCAACTGGAACAATCTGTCATGTGCTTGTTAGGAAAAGCATTAGGAAACTGTTTCAGAAATACCCTGAAGTACAGCTGAATTCATTATCCTCACTAACACGAACGGTAAAAGGCAAACTGTATAGTCAGCTGTAGCAAACAACACTGAATCTGAGCAAATGAGACTGTGAATGTCATCAGTTATGATTTTTGATCTCTCGCTGATTGTCTTTTAAGTGTTGTGCATTCATAAGCTAGTGATATATTGCATACTCATACCAAAGATTTGGACTGGAAAATTTGTGTGTGAATTTAGGTAGGTTGTTGAGTTGCAGTTAGTGAGGAGGAAACTAAAAAGGAGGATTAGGAGAAACTACGAGCTCAGTTGTGTTAATACCAGGTTGACATATGTGCTGTATTTCAGAAATAGAATGTAAGTGGATTGGAGTCAGAACCCTGAACAAAGAGAGCATAAATCTACATAGTAATATATGGAAATAGTATTTTCCAAAATTATGAAACTGATCTTTAAATCTTGTTTTTCTGGACTCTGGGATGTACGAACTGAACTATAAAGTCAAGGCTTCATGGAAGATAAATAAACAGCAGACTTATCTGCATATTTGGTCTTTAACTCCTTAAAATATTTAGTCGTGTAAATCAAGAAAAATTGAAAATTACTGCTCTACAGCATTAATTGGATATATTCTAAGTAGTATGTGTGGATTTTTTACTACTTTTTCAAATGGTTTCTATTAAATGTGTCTTCTTCCTTTATGTTGGACTGCCATCATGTGGTTCGTTTGGTGTCTTAACACGAACTTTTAAAAATACATTCCAGAGGGGTTTTCCTCTTAAACGATATGCACTATACACTTTTTCTTTTTTTTTCCTTTCTTTGTGAAATGCTGTTAATTACCTCTGAAGACTGGTGTGGAGGGTTTGGGGTTTTAGGAAAGCATAGCAGCTACTGCTCTCTCCCTTTTAACCTCTATTCCAAATCACTTAGATTAGCTTCATTCTGGTAGTTGCAGTATGTAACATCTTAGAATGGTTCTGCACTACACAGAAGGAGAAGGTAAAGAACAAAAGCATATATTCTAAATATGTGCAGTCCCTTTCAGTATACTTAATATATTTTTAAAGGATTAAGTCTATTCATTAAAGGTTTTGGATTAATTGAGAGTTTATGTGTTTACTGCTATGAACTGTTGACAGACAGTAGTACAAGTTACAGGCATTGTACATTTTTTCCAGACAAATCTCAGTAAAATTCACCTAGACTGAGATAGCGTTGTCTCACTTGCCTTCAAAAATGTATTGTCTGGCTTGGGTGGTAGGAAAAACAAACATATCAATAAATTCTAGGCTACTTCGTCCATACAGGTCCAAAGGGAATCACAATGGTGTATTACTAAATTGTTCTGAAGAGCTAGAAATGAGTATTACAACTAAAGTTTTCTAACAGTTTCCTTTTCTGTTTACTACCATCTTTTAATGGCCTCACCCTGTCCCCCTGCACCTTACCCCAACAAAACAAAAATCACATCATCAGGTCTGTACAGGAAAGACATTATTAAGACATTGAAATGTTGTGGTGGGCTAGAAAAGGCTGTTGAACCAAATCACAAAAGTGGTTGTCTACCTGTTGTTTGGATGCCTGCTTCCTATGGATGTGAATGTGTCTGGACTTCGTTTGTAGTGCAGCATGAGGTGTTACATATCGAGATGCTCTCAAGGTGATCTCTGAGAAGAAATTTTTATATCAAAAGTCCTACTCAACATTGCATTTGTGTCTGGGGGATAATGAATGACACCCAGCTTACAAAATGCTGATTACTCTGTCCCTTGCAGCAGAGGTAAACTCTGGACTGCAGCTGACATCTCCTTCTTCCAACTAGTTCTTGGTTAACAGGCAAAGATAGTTGTAGTAGCAGTGATGGTGAAGTGATGGGGGAGAGAGACACTGATCCAATTATCCTGTGTATATGAATGTTTGAGACTGACATCCTTGTGGAATGGAATTTCTGAAGAATCACCATGTTCTGTGATATCCCACACAGCAAGGTAAAAAAAGTTCTTTCTTGAGTACACAGTGTCTTGATGTTATAGGGAATAGATTTGTTTTAGGTAAGCTGTTTAAAACAGCTGAAACTAAAATTCCATCATTTGCAGAAACACCAACGAGTGAATGCCTCTATATTCATAGTACAAGGTACATCAGAACATCACAAGTCTACTCACTGTTGCATGTCATTTAAGATTCATAAGTGTGTGGTAAAACATATGACAGAAAATTGACTATTCTAGAAACAGTCATTTATTCACTTTTTTGCAAGTTACCATGGCATTTTCATGTTGTTTATAGATAAGGGTTGTCTTTTCCCTCCCAAAGCATAGCGAAATTTTATATTATTTTCAAGTAAAATGATCTTAAAGAGACAGGTAAATTTAAACACCCATTATCCTTATACTGACACTCAGTGTGTGCCTCATAGCAAATGTCTTTGCATTAACAACTGCAATTTTTTGGGGAGAAAAGGGAAAAAATTGGCATTGTAATTGGCAAGAAAAAGTCTGTAATTGTTAAGACTATTAGGGGTATAATTAAGAATGTCAAGTTCTGCACAGTGATACTAATATTATATCTCTGGCATTATTAGTTACAAGTGGCTCAGACAAGCTTAGTGCAACATGAATGGGCTAATAACTTGCTGTGCAGTCACGACCCTCTGGTTAATTGCAGAGTTTACCTAGCAGTGACAATTCACAGAAGATAAAAGGCACATAGAGTCATCAGTTTTAGTTATGCAGACTACATTTCAAACTGTAAAGTTGTTTGATGCAAAAGACTGAATTGTTTGATTTCTATAAAACTGAATTTAAATATATTAATTGCATTGAAATGTTAAAAGGATTAAATACACACAATTTAGTCAAAATGGAACAGGAAACTTGTGGCCTTGTAAAAGGACTGGTTTCCTGCAGAAAGTGCCATAAATGTATTTAGACAGGCTATATTTTTTATCTCATAAGGATTGAGAAAAAGTTGGTTTTACTGGGGAAGTTTCAAAACATGTGATGTGTTGTAAGAATGCAGAATGAAGAGGTAGTTCAGATTGCTGATAGTGGAAAACAAAGATACTCAGAAAACAGTCTGTACGAAAGGGATAGGAACCTCCTCTAAGTGTGGCAATCAAGACCTTTTTCTCATTTAAATGTCTTTCTCTCTAAATTCTTTTTCTTACTTTTTCAGGTTTTCTGTTTCAAACTCCTCTTATCTAAAAGTCTGACACACTGGTTCTTATCTCCTCTTCATCTACAGTATTTATGCTTAATGATACTTGCCTTATTTTACTTTTCCATCCTTAATCATTGTTTTATCTGTGAAGTATTAATCTAAATGCTACTGCTTTCTTTGTACTTCCAATGATCTGTTTCTTCCTGTATGACAGTTGGTCCTTCAGATCTGTTATAAAAATTCATTATTTAATCTCCTTTCACAGAGGTAGCTGAAAATCCCATCTACTTTCATATTGATATCCTTTCTGCAAGAGTCTGTGGACTCCTTGGGCCTGTGACACTTTGGTGTGTGCAATGTAGTCTGCAAAAGTATCATGTGCTTGTAACATTTTAAGAATACATGGGGAAGAATGCAAGGATCAGATTCAGACTGGGAGCAGGGATTTGTTGATAGGAGATGCTGGGCAGTGCTGGGAAAAGCACCCACAGGTTAAGAAACCTCAGGGAAAAGGAGTAACCCCAAATTGATTTGAGATGGGTCTTTTTTTCATCAGAAGACAAATTCCTGCTTCCTCTACAGAATGTTATCATCACACCAAAATAAATTGTAGGATTTTATACACCATTACAGGGTATATATAGCTGATTTGCATAGACTGTGCACATGTGCGTCATGCACTCAAACTCAACCTTTGGAAAATGCAACCAGTGGTTGCTTCAGATCATTGAAATTAACTGGTTTGCCATATTTGAATGATTTTTTTTTTGTCAATAGAGGGTGTTGTAGTTCTTAGAATAGCTAGAATACTGCTACTCAGTTTAACTAAATTCAGCGGAAAAAAAAGTCCTCGGTGCATTCCTGTGGTTGAAAAATTAAGGGTCAGGGAGTTTTGCTGATTTATAGCAGCTGAACATCTGCTTTGGAAGACACAAAGTAAAGGATTCAAATTCATGGTTTCCCACAACAACCATGACTTGTCCCTGTTTCACATGCTGTTGTCATCTTTACTGAAAACTTTTAATCTTGAACATATAAAACATTCTAGGGTTTTTTCCTTTAAATTTCTACACAAACAAAATTATGCTGATATTTTTGTTCACTCCCCATTCTCTTAAATTAATTTCAGATAAAACCCCAAAATAAAACAGTAGTAAAATTTGATACCCTTTCTCCTGTCATTCTAAGTAGCAATTAATAGACATCAAAGCTGCAAGAGATAATTGTGATCTAGAACTGTCTGGATTAATTAGGAACGTATTCTTAATACCTCATTCTTCTCTCAGTTAAAAACTGTGTAGATGAAAAGGAGCATTTTCTCAATACTACAATCCTTTGTTAGTTGTAACCAGGTATTCCTGAATTAAAATACTTGGAATGATTAATTGCTCTTATGGATCATAGCTACAAGTATTAGAAAGGGATTTTTTAAAAATTTTGCCATTTGGAAAGAAACAAGTTTCTCCATTTTGTATAAATTCAGTTTTCGTTAGGTTTTGTGAAACTATCAATTCCGGAAAGGCCTGAGACTATTAAGAAGTGGGATTTTTTTCTCTTCTTGCTTCCCTCCTGCCTCTTTGAAAAGTACCAAGGAACTTCAGGATTTACATGCTCTTCAAAAAATATATGAACTCCTGCAAATAATGGCTAAAAAGAAAGCTGCTCATTCAGCACAGCAGTGGGACTGCTGCTAACACTGCTGTTAAGGAAAAATAATTAGATAAATCTAAAGTATTATGGCAACTCTCATCTTAAGATGGCAGGTTGTGGAAAACAGAAGAGACAGTCTGATATTCAAGCATATTGTCACTTGAGTCGCTAGAAATGGTTGAAGTTTAAAAGCTTGTTATTAAATTGTATGAAACGGGTAGTATCAGAGCCTGTTCTGCAATCTGACATATGGTACTTCCTTGCATAGTGTTTTACAAAACTTAGCATTATGTGAAGCACATACGGATGAGTTTCAAAATCCATTCCTCTCCCATCAGCTCATCAAGTTTTTGTTTTAAAAATCTTCATAAGCAGTTAGCATTAGTACACTTTCAGCAGCAGCACCTATGTACAGAGAAATCCAGGTGCAGCCTCTTTCTTTCATGGCTTCACTCTGGAACAGTCCAACTGAAAGCAAAACTCAGGAGGTCATCAGGAGATGTGAATGTAAGTTGGTGCTATGATTAATCACATGACAACAGAAACATTTTTAGCTTGGAACCTTTTTCAGATGACAATGTCATCTGAAAAAGGACTGTCGTGGTTTAACCTCA
>NW_008686243.1:0-438 GCF_000695815.1 Acanthisitta chloris | reverse complement strand
ACTGGGATATAATGGGAGGGACTGGGAGCGACTTGGGAACTGGGATGGATTGGGAGGGACTGGGATGGAACTGGGAGGGAACTGGGAGGGACTGGGATAGACTGGGAGGGAACTGGGAGGGACTGGGAGGAAACTGGGAGGGATTGTGAGGGACTGGGAGGGACTGGGAGGGATTGGGATGGACTGGGACAGACTGGGATGGATTGGGAGAGAACTGGGAGGGACTGGGTGGGGACTGGGAGGAACTGGGAGAGACTGGGACAAACTGGGAGGGACTGGGAGGGGATTGGGATGGACTGGGATGGGACTGGGAAGGAAACCAGGAGGACACTGGGACAAACTGGGAGGAACTGGGATGGATTGGGGGGGATTGGGGTGAAACTGGGAGGGACTGGGAAGGAGAATGAATTGGGAACTGGGAGGAACTGGGAAGGAGTA
>NW_008686242.1:0-21267 GCF_000695815.1 Acanthisitta chloris | reverse complement strand
ATGGAATCATTGAAAAGAAAAGCTAAGATCATCAAGTCCAACCATAATTATATGTAATATAATTTCAGTGAGACAGTTGACAGGTGTCAACTTTGTTTTTAAATGTTTCTCCAGTTTTCAGATTAAATACTTTTTTTAGGGGTGTCTTTATACATTTCTGATACAACTGTGGTATCAAAAGCTTTGGTGGGATGCAAGTCTGCAATTGAGCTTCATTGTCTTGGGAAAAGGTAGTTGTCTCCTTATTTTGAAGTTCAAAACAAGAGAGTGATAATGCAATAGATGGAGTTCTTGCCATGGGGAAAGCCCATATGATTTTGGATGGCACAGTCAAGATTTCTTTATATGTAGTGATAAAACAGAAGATAAATAGTTTAAATAAATACTGTTTTCACAGTGAAATGAGGAATATGCTTGTTTATTGTATTAAATCCATGCCATTTAGTGTTTGTAATCTTTTTCAGTTCCATGATGTTTGAAAGGTCATGTAAAGTGTTGGATCTGGGATTAGTCGCAGGAAGGAAAGTGGAAAAGACTTTCAAAGAAAGGAGAGAAAAATCTGTGTATGTAATTTGGCTGGGCAACAAAGGAGACCTGACTGTGCCTTTTATTCAAAGGATGTAAACACTGAAGTGGGGAAGAAATGTTCTATGGTATTACATAGAACCACTTACAGGAAGAAGTAGATGAAGTTGAACAAAATAATCCTTAGGCTGAATATTAGGAAAAAATCTTAACATTGAGGTTTATTAGATTATGGAACACTCTTCCCAGAGGATGTGGTTCAAGCTCCATTACGAGTCCCTTAAAATTAGACTGGATAGAATAACAAGCTGTACTGGAGGGAAGCGAACACTGTTGCATGGGTAGGGGATGAACACAGTTACCTAATATGTCTTTGCATTTCACTTGCTTCCATGATTCATTTCCTGAAAAACTGCTTCCAAAATGTGTTAATGACATCACAGGCCCCGGCCGCCTCGGACCCGTTGGTGCTTCTCTGTGCTGTGGCTTTCAGAGGGTTTGTTAGGAGAGTTGCTGCGCTTTTTGCTGGTGACTCCTATAGCTCAGTCTTTCCTTGGCTTTCTGGTCCTGCTACAGCATTGTAAACAATGGGGATGGGAAAAAATCAAGTGCCTGGGGTGTGTTTTTAAAATGTGGATGCATGCAGACATGAACTGTGCTATTCCTGGAGAGGCTGTGACCAGGAGTGGGGCAGACAGGGAACTGGTGTTGCAGAGCTTGGCTTCACAGAAATAACTGCATTCTGCTGTTCTTGGCACATAGGATGAAATACTGGTCGCATTTACAGTGGTGTTATTAGGTGTGAAAAATCTTAAGCAATTAAGTCATGCTCAGTGATATATTTCAATGAGCCAATTGAAATACATGAAATTCAGAACAGCGGTTCTGTTGCATTGATTTGAAAATGCCTTGGTTTATAAAACATTTATAAAACATTTCTTCTATACTTTTTTTGGCATTTGAAGTAGTCTAATTCATTCTCTTTCTATAGCATTTCAGTCACTTTTCTGTAGTATTTAGGAATTAAGTACTTGAAGTATAATAATAAAGCACCTGAAATACAGCAAAGCACCTGAAATAGAACAAAGCACCTGAAATATAGCCCATGTCAGTCCACTGTGTAAATTGTTGAGACATATGTGACTTCAGTCTTGTACTAAGGACTAAGTGGTAGTTTGATAGAACTTTAAGCCTGGGTATGTGGTTCCAAGTGATCACACATTTACTCTGATATACATCATGTACCATTTCTGTATTCCAGACAAGAAGTTGTCAAGATGGACAGGTACATAACTGTTGTCTCAAAATGCTTTTAGATTTTTTCTGTCTCATGCATGACTTCTTGCTGCAGCCTGCTGATGACTTAGGGAGCAGCCTGCTGATGACTTAGGGAGCAGCTAGCCTACTAGTATTTAAAATGTGAATTTAATTTACTAGACCGTGTGTTGCCCAGAAACTACTCATTTGTAGTTGTTTGTAAAACTTCTTTCCGTCTGTGTCTCAAGCAGGCCTGGGTTAGTTCTGTTAGTCCAATGCCTGACAGTGGAGAACATGAAATATATTGCTTAAAATAAAAAATTGTTACTTTTGTCCTTCATATTACCATGCCAGATACAATGTTGCAAAAATCTATCATTTATGAGAACTTGTGTCAGCTGAAAAAGTTACTGCAATTAAAAAGTAACTGCAAACAGAAAATTACTGCAGTGTTTAGGACAGCCATTTTTATGCTTCTGAGTTTTGTAATTTCCCTGCCTAAAAAAACCTACTCTGTCATCAGACCCTCTTTTTCAGTCAGAGGTTGCAGTTTGTATATACATCAGTGTGTTTATGCTCCAGATGAGTTTAACATTGCTGGAGGATGGAATATTTAGCAGGCAAGTTTGTAAAGCACATGATTTTTTTCCATGATTCCTATACTTCAGCTTTTGCTAGTTTCTTGCTGTAATGAATCTTCCCAAGCATGCAGTGGGACTTTCCTAAAAGTAACATAGGTGTTGTTTTTATAGCCTTTTAAGCAAGTACACCTGTTGCTCCTCACAATTTGCAGTTCTTTAACTAAATATCTGGGATGCTGAGAATGTGCTTATAGAGTATAAAATGTCTTTGATACAGCAATTGCTTCACTGATCCTTCTTCATGATTCCATGGACCACTTTTTCCCTCCCATTCATTATCACATAACATCCCCATGGCAACTTGAGAAATTGCTTACATGGAAAAATAATCCTAGGAAAGTATTTATGTATTTTTAGCTTTCTTCTAACACAATGTAGCAGCTGGAAACAAGGACAAGAGCCAGCACAATGTGAACTGCCAGCTCTCTGTGGGCCACCAGAAAAGTGTTAAACAGACCACAGTGTGAGAACCATTGAATTGACTTAAGAAATGTGACACACATAATAAGCATTAAATAAAAATAAATTAAAAAACCCTTTTCCCAAAGCTGCCGTTTGAATGAAATAAGAATGAAATAGTAACTGTAATGTTTTTTAATAATAAGTCGTTCACTGGTTTTGGTGGAGGAAGTAAGGTATCAGTTAGGTGCAACAAAAATCACTTTTGCTTTAGTCCTACTTCATCTATATTTACTTAGATATTGTTGTAGCATTGGACAGGCTTCTGGATACTGAAAGTTTCATAAATAGGAAGGTAGAGTGTGGAGCTAGAACTTGATTTGGACAGATTACTAAACATAAGTTAGATCTGTTTTGTTTCATTTGTTTTTTGTTCTTTGTGGTTGAGTTTTCTTTCTGTACTTAACACTTCTTTTACCAACTTCTCTAGCCTTGTCTATTTGTGTTCTTTGCAACAAGGGAACAGAATTGTCATTTTGGAAATGCTAAAATAGCAGGGAGAGGTCAAGAAGACCTTTTGAAGACCTTCATGTCTGCTAAATCTCTTATTTTGTCTTTTCAGTCTCAAAAGCAGCTGCACTTCGACCTGGTGCCCTCTGCAAAATAATTTCAAAGGCAATTCAACTCACTGGGAGGATGCTAATCATGTAAGAGAGGACTGGGGCTGTGTGATGGGGGAATGAAGGAAGGATTCCCTGTTACCAAGCTCCAATTAGGAGAGACCTGAGCACACTCCTAAATGCTTTGTCAGTATTAATTGCAATTCAGTGCCTATATTTAAACTTTGTGAAGGATAGACTGTTCAAAGGAAAGTTTGAAGTCCACTTTTGTGGGAAAATTCCAGCTAGTTTAGGAAATATCCCAAGAGAGCTCACATATCATAGAATCAACCAGGTTGGAAGAGACCTCAAAGATCATCAAGTCCAACCCTACCATCATTACTAGACCATGGCACTAGGTGCCACATCTAGACTCATCCTGTTGTAGAGGGTGGTAAGGTCTCCCCTGAGCCTCCTCTTCTCCAGACAATCCAATCTTAACTCCCTTAGCCTCTCCTCATAGCACTTGTGCTGTGAGGGGAGGCTGTATATCAATTATACCTCACAGTCTGTTGATATACTAGCTTAAAATAATGGTAGGCAGTGCTAGAAGTTGTTGACTATAAATTGCAATGCTTTATGTGAGTGTAATGAGTTTTTAAAGTACCCTCTGCACTCCTACCTGTCTCTTGTTTTTAAAATGTCTTTAGCCTCTCCTCATAGCACTTGTGCTGTGAGGGGAGGCTGTATATCAATTATACCTCACAGTCTGTTGATATACTAGCTTAAAATAATGGTAGGCAGTGCTAGAAGTTGTTGACTATAAATTGCAATGCTTTATGTGAGTGTAATGAGTTTTTAAAGTACCCTCTGCACTCCTACCTGTCTCTTGTTTTTAAAATGTCTTCAAAGTCAAGCTCTTAAAATTCTGCTTAGTCACTTGAAACTATAAGTGTGTTTAAGCTTTTCTCCAGGAAGGTACAAACATGAACCTTACTTGTATCTCATTGTGTTTGAGAGACCAGGCATTAGGCTGAGGTTTCTGCAGAGTTGTGTTTTCATCAAATAATAGTCAGGTGAAAGTAAGTTCTGGCTTGATGAATGTGTCATAACTTCATTTTGACACTAAGTGTTGTTTCACAGACTGTCAAACTAGATTAAAATCCTGGGTTTGTTTACATGGCTGTGAACTGTGTTTCCAGGCATCCTGCAGTAGACCTCAGATTCTCAATTGCAAAAAACCACCTTGCTTTTATTCAGGACCAACTTTCCTTGCTCTGCCTTACATAGAGTTGTATGAACAGGGGAAAAAAAAAGATGTGATGGGTAGTTCGATGGGAAAGAAGGAAAAAATGTTATCTGTTCATTTGGTTTTAAGGGTAAAAGTAGTCAGTTCTGTATCAAAGTGTCTGAGTATTTGCCAGAAACCATTGGTAAAATTTTTGATTTCTCTAATTGACAATAATTCTAGCAATGTGGTTCCACATGGAACTGAGCCAAGAAATAAAGTTGTGTTAGAGAATCCCAGAATGGCTTGGGTTGGAAGGGGCCATGGTGGGTCATCAACTTAAGCAGGGTCATCCTATTGCAAAGGATTGTGTCCAGATGCTTCTGGAATATCTCCAGTGAAGGAGACTCCACATCCTTTCTGGGCAATCTGTTCCAGTGCATAGTCACCTGCACAGCAAAGAAATTCTTCCTCATGTTCAGGTGGAACTTTCTGTGCATCAGTTTCTGCATGTTGCCTCTTGTCTTATTGCTCAGCACCACTAAGAAGAGCCCATCTCCATCCTCTTGGCATCCTCCCTACAGACACTTATAGGCATTGGTGAGGTCCCCTCTTGAGGCTGAGCAGGCCCAACTCCCTCAGCCTTTCCACGTAAGAGAGGTGTTCCAGTCCCTTAATCATCTTTGTAGCCTCCACTGGAGTTGCTACAGGAGTTCTGTGTCTCTTGTACTGAGTAGCTCAGAACTGGACACAGTTAGGGACACTAGACACATATTAAAGGAATGTAATTAAAAGTATTTTGCAGAAAACAATACATTGTATGGACAAAGTAAGTGATTCAAATACATAAATGTTCTGATTTTAGCTGGGCTAGAGTTAGTCTTGTGTTTTGGATAATGCTGGTAGGACCCTGAAGTTTTAGTTGTTGCTAAGTAGTGCTTTCTCTGAATCAAGGACTTTTCAGCTTCTTGTAATTTCTGTATAAATTCTTGATTGTGAGGATGATGAGGCACTGGCACAGGTTGTCCAAAGCTGTGCCTGCCCCATCCCTGCAAGTGTTGAAGGCCAGGTTGGATGGGGCTTGAAGCAACCCGTTGTGGCAGAAAGCGTCTCTGTCCGTGGCAGATTGCTTGGAACAGGATAATCTTTAACTAAGTTCATCGCTTCCAACATAAACCACTCTGCCCTGCCAGTGAGGCGGATGGGGGACCACAAGGATCTGGGAGGGGACACAGCCAGGACAGCTGCCCGAAGTGGTCAAAGGAATACCCATATCCTGTCATGCTGGGCAGTAAAACTGGCTGGAGGGTGGTGACCACTGCTCAGGCACTGGTTGGACATTGGTTGGCAGGTGGTGAGCAACTGCATTCTGCATCGCTTCTTTTGTATATGTACTATTATAATAATTATGATCATTATTATTATATGATCCCTTCCTTTTTTGTCCTATTGAACTGTCTATCTCAACCCACGAGTTTTGCGGGTTTTTTTTCCAATTCTCTCCCTGTCCCACTGGGGAGTACTGAATGAGTGGCTGTGTGGTGTTAAACCGCAACAATGTTGAAGAGACTGTTTTAAAATTATGGATTATTAACTTCAACAGGCTTATAATTAGGACCAGAAAGGTAGTATTTGGAATGCACAGCCTTTTCAATAATTTATAAAGCGTCAGAAGCACTTTGGGCTACAATGCTATTCAATGTAATCCAGCCCTCTCTCCTTTTCACAGTTCAGTAGTTTACTTTTGAGAGCCCTAGTTTATCTTGGCCACCTCTCGGAGATCTGGAAAGCTTTAGGAAAACTTCTGGAATTTGCATTTCCCTTGGGATATATATATGTAAAAATGACAAGAGAATAGAAGTAGATTAAACTTAGACTGAGATTTCAGGGTGAAAGAAATCCAAGCTCTGTATGTTGAAACATCTAAGCAAATTTGACTTCATGCTTGTAAGGCAGCACTTAGTACTGTTTACAGCCACCTATGGCTATCCCGTTGGCTTACATGGGAATTCTCCTAGAGTAATAGAATCCTAGAATGATTTAGGTTGGAAGGGACCTCAAAGACCATCTTGTTCCAACCCTCCTGCAGTGGGCAGATAAATCTTTCTCTAAACGAGGTTGTTTCAAGCCCCATTGAACCTGACCTTCATCCCTTTTAAACGTGGGATTTTCTTCCGTTTGTTCTCTCTTTTTTTTCTTAGGATGTTCTGGAGAAGCAGAATCTGAAACACGGTTCTGGCCACACTATCATTGTATGTTCTTCTTATGTTTCCTCTTAACTTCAGATCTGAAAAGAAGATAGTGAGGAGAGCTTCTTCTAAAGGGTTGCTGCATAAATTACTTCATTTTGCATGTTAAAGAAATTAAACATAGCTTTGTAATTTTGAAATATGCGTAAATACAAAACTCGGTTTAGCAAAGTGATATTTTGGGTATTGTGAACGTACTGCATACAGCTAGAAACAGTGTCTGTCCTCTCAAGCTGTTTATCTGTTCAGCATTTTAATGTGTTTATGAGCAGAAACACTGTTTACCGTAGAATCTCTCTTAACCTGAGCATGTTGGGAGCACCAGCCAATACTTAGCACCTAATGTGACACTGCACTTTGGAACTGCAGGGAATTTTGTGAACTTCTTACATGGGATTGCTTTTCTGGAGGGCTTGCCAGCACGAGAGAGAACTTTGGGAGGTTACTTGGGTCATATATTAACGTGCAGATTTCTTTCGGACATAATGACCTCATTCTGCCTGGTGGAAGATTCAGATTAATTTCCAGTATTTTGGCCATATCCCTCTTCTAACTATTGAGGAAAGGTGAAGTAATGGCAGATGCCAGCCACAGAAGGGTGGGGTGGTAGAAAACTCAAAACAAGAACTGTGCTAAAGTTTGAAAAAGGAAATGTGCCAAATTTTAATTAATTCAACTTATGATGATAAATATGTGTTTTTTCAGGTTTTAAAAATAACTTATTTGCACGTTACCTCTCTGGGTAACTCACATGAGGCTAAACACTTCACTACATGTCAGCATCATTCGTTCTGATTTAAGGACAGTGGATTAAAAACACCATGATAAAGGGGTTATTAATGTAACATGAAATTTTTGCTAAGAAGGCTGTAATTGTAAAACATTTTATTGTAAGAACTCTCTGAAGCTGCTTAACACTGAGTGGCATTAGTTCCTTGCCCTTGACATGGCAGTAATTGCCCTGCAATTGTGTTGATGAGGGAGCGCTGGTTTATTACATAATCTGACTATATAATTAGATTTGAAAAAAAATACTCTTTGGCTGGCTTGAAATTTTATATGGTTAAGAGTATTTGAAATACTTTTAATTGGTTATACTGTACTTAACATTTTGCATTCAAGCAGCTTATGGGTTTTTTGTCATTTGCACCTTGAATCTTGTAGATTAGAAGGTTGAAAGCTAAACTTCCATCATTTTTGTCTTCTTTAAGAAAGTGTGTTGTAATTAAATTTTAATTTAAGCATTAATTAAGAGAAGAAATGAAAATTTTGGTGGTTTTTTATAAGTTGAGCTTTCTTAAATTTTTTTGTTTTGTTTGTATAATTGAAGGTTTTGACCTATTAAATGAATAATTTGCTTAAATGCTCAGTCTCTGCCATAAAAGTTGAAGAGACACTCAGAAAAATGAACTGCTAGGCAGGCATTTGAAGATTAATGCAATGCAGTGTGATTGGGAGGGCCTGTTTCTTATCCCCTGGGGGTGTATCAGGAGCCCAGATGTGATAATCATAGAGTCCTTTCCCCTGACCTTGTCCCCCCGTAACGCTGAGTCTGCAGGATCTCTGTTTCAGTTTTAGTGCTTTTCTTAGGGCTTTTTTTCAGTGATGTAATACTGTATCATGAGAAGTGGTAAGAAAATAAGGAATTGTGTACTTTTTTAGGAAGACTGGGGGGTTCTCTAATCCTCCTCTTGTGCTCCTTCTCCCTTGAGCACATAGCTGGTCAACTTGGTTCAGCCACACAACTGTAATTAGGAACAGGAATTTCAAATACAGTAGTTTAGTATTGAAGCTGTGGGTTTTGTAATGGTATAAGGATTAAGTATGAAAATTACTTTGCGTTTCAGGCTCAAACATCTGAGTTTAAGCAGTATTATAAATAAGAATTTTAGCCAGCAGTTGTTGGAGACTTTATACTGGCTTTATACATTATGCCTTAATAATGAAACTGTATATTCACCATGTGGAATCGAGGAATGGTTTGATTTGGAAAGACCTTAAAGATAATCCCATTCCAACCCCCTGTCATGGGCTTCCACTGCTCTGAGCTCCATGCAGCCTGGCCTTGAACACTTCCAGGGATGGGACAAACACAGTCTCTCTGGGCAACCTGTTCCAATGCCTCATCACTCTCACAACTAAGAATTTCTTCCTAACAGCTACTCTAAACCTACCTTCTAATGGAGCTTTGTTGATTAAAATAGTAACATAATATTTTCTGCTTTTTCTCTCTAGCTGGCCTATGGACAGTGTTCACGCTTGGTGGGGTGGGGAGTAAAGCGTCGCTGCAGCTGGAGCAGTGCTCCCCTCTTGCCAACCAGAGCCTGCTGCTTCTGCTGGTCTTGGCTAACCTGACCGATGCTCCAGACATGCCGAATCCCTACAGGCAAGCTATTATGTCCTTCAAGAACACACAGGGTTTGTATTTGTTCTTACTTATTTCTAAGCATGAACTGGTAAAAGTGAATATTAAGTTGCTGTGATTGCTTGGAGGTTCTCTTTCCAAAATTTGTTGTCCTTCAGCAAGCCCATGAAAGAGTAGTAATAGTATGTGTTCCACTGGAATTTTTGAGGTGGAGTTCCTCTGCTGCTGGAACTTGATGGTAGGGACAGAGGGAGGATACTTTGTACTTCAGACTTGAGAAGTATTGGAAGGTTTCATAATTCTAGTCCAGTTTATAGTTGAATTGGATCATCTTGAAGGTGTCTTCCAACCTTGATGATTCTGTGATGCTGTAATTTCATAAAATGTCCTATCAGTAGGTTAGTTATCCAAGGGTCTGT
This sequence comes from Acanthisitta chloris, assembly GCF_000695815.1. Taxonomy (NCBI): domain Eukaryota; kingdom Metazoa; phylum Chordata; class Aves; order Passeriformes; family Acanthisittidae; genus Acanthisitta; species Acanthisitta chloris. The sequence continues at coordinate 11,585 of NW_008686242.1, read as the reverse complement.
AGGAGTTCCCTGAAACTTTGTAGCACTGGGGACCATACTGTTTAGCTGGAATTATGTTCTGTAGAGCAAAGATAAGAAATCGGGTTGCTAATTGGGTGGATTTGCTGACTGTATTCTTGTGTTCAGAGAATCACAGAATCGTTTAGGTAGGAGAAGCCCTGTAAGACCATAGAGTCTGGTTGTTCCCCCAGCACTGCCAAGTCCACCACTAAGCCATGTCCCCGAGTACCATATCTACAGGGATTTTAAATCCCTCCGGGGATGATGACTCTACCACCTGCAGACATATACTTTATCTGTACCCTTAAATCTCCCAAGATTTAACCATGGGGTGTTAACCTTTCGTTGGATTTGTGCAGGTCAACAGCATGCACAGAGCTACTGAGCACAGCTCAGGAGCTGCATGACAGCCTCAGCCTATAAAGCCACAATAATGCCTCTGAGTTATTCACTTTCTTTTAGGGTAGTTTTTGTGTTCCTATAACAATTAAGTTTTTAGCAGATTGAGCTCTAATTTAATTCACCTTTACCTAGAAAATTTTGCTAGGTTATGAGGATGGAGAATTGTTCTCGTAAGAATAATTCTGGGTCCTAATATGTTCCTTTGTTTTATTGGATACTATTTACAGGTGGTTGAGGTCAAATTGTTGATGAAGTTTTTATTTTGTTCTATTTTTTAGACTGCAAACTTCCATTAGTGTTTTATTTTGCTTAACTTTGTTTTGTGTCATCAGTAACTAGTAATGTATTTAATTGAAACTGTTATAATGTGTCATTATAAAATTTTTAAAGCATTTATTCTATGTCAAAATTAGCATGAAAAACTGTATTTTCTCTAGGTGAGTATGTTTATAGAATGACTTGTTTTCCAGAAAGTTGTTTCTGCTAGCAGTATTCGTAATTGAGGTTAAGTCTGATTCCTGTGAACATGCTGAGGGGCTGGTAAGAGTAAGCAGTAAGAAAAAGAAAGGCTGGATGCTGTCATAATGATTGATAGTATGTGACTATAAAAGGAAAACTGTTTTTTTGTTGAAGCAATTTAATTAGGACAAAATGAACAGAATTCAGGATGGGTTTTTTTGTTCTACATCATCTCAAATAGTTCAATTTTTCTGTAGGTAGTTTTAATGTTCTATAGTATAATACAGGATGTACTGCTTTTGCTGAAAAGTGTCTTTAATACTGTTCAGATTTTTATTTTACTTCTTTTTTTTAATATTCTTTAATAAAACTGGTAGTGAAATGCTATCAGTCTAACTGACACAGTTTAAACATCCACAGAAGTGAAGCTTAAAGGTCAATGGGCTCTTCTCAGCTAATGAACTGTGGGTTCATGAATTGAATTGTTCTGATTTTCTTGTCTGCATTCAAATTTTGTACTTGTAAAGAGAAATTCTCACCCAAAGCAGGAAGGTTTTAAACCACTTGGTCCATAATCATGGTCAGTAGTTAAAAATAGACAGGTTTGAGTCTCTCCTTTGCCTGTTGGTACATTGTTTTGGGGCAGGCAGAGTTTCCATCTCCACGGTGCTGCATCTTGCCTCTGTGGCAGTGCTTCCCAGCTCCCGCAGACAGGAGAAAGATTTGTTCCAGGGCCTCCTGCTGAGTCCGGCTGAATGGCTGGAGCTGTCAACCCTCACCCAGGCCAAGAGAAGCAGTGGCTCCCCATCCCACTGTCTCCGGTGGGCCCCGAGAAAACCAATGAGAGCCAGGGCTCCTGTGGGGTTCCTGCAGGTCTTCCAAGCACTTTTTCCTTCCAGTGGGGGTGGAAATATTCAAAATAAGCAATGACTACCACATTCTTCTGTGCTGAAAGCTGTTTATAAACTGTGCTAAGAATACTGGCTAAAAATCATAGAATTATAGAATGGTTTGGGTCAAAAGAGATGTTTAAAGACTATCTCATTCCAACCCCCTGCCATGGGCAGGGACACCTTCCACTGTTGCTTCAAGCTCCATCCAGCCTGGACTTGAACACTGCCAAGGATGGGGGGCATCTTTCGCATCTCTGGGCAACCTGAGCTAGTGCCTCATCACCCTCACAGCCAAAAATTTCTTCCTAATCTCTCATCTAAAAGTCTCTTCTTTCAGCTTAAAGTCATTCCCACTTGTCCTGTCACTATTTGTCCATGTAAAATGTCACTCTTCATCTTTTCTAAAAGATCCCTCTAAATACTAGCTTTTTCTGTTTCCACTGGGACTTCCTAGACCATAGAAGTCTGTGCAGGTGGATGTTTTTATTGAAACTGGTAGAGGTTCTGTGAACAGAAATCTATTTTATTCTTGCTTCCAGCTCTGGCAACAGAGTATATTGTAAATATGGACTAACTGCTGTTACTGTGAGGGATGTCAGACAGTATGACATGGTGTTTTGTATCAATTAACCCTTGAACTTCCCCACCACACACACATCTGAAGTCCTGACAACACGTGTTTCAGTGAGGTATCACAATAATCTTGACCTATGCCCATCTGCCCTTCATGCCAGGAAGAGGATGGGAGATATTCCACCTTGATGCTAGTGAATAAAGCTGGAAGTTTGGGGTGCAGGGTTTGGAAACACATGAATTGTCAGTGGCCTTCTTTGCAGCAGCTCCTGGGATCACGTTCCTACTTAACAGTAGAAAGCATTTGGACAAACAGAATAGCTTTATTAAAACTATGAGTGTTTTGTGCAGGTACCAGAGGTATTACTGAAGCTCACATAAGAGCACAAACTCAGCTTTTTTGCACAACTGAAGCTTCATGAGACCCTATTAAGATTTATGACTGTCAGTGATAAGTCATGGATGTTTTTTGTTTTCCTCCCTACTGTTTCCACCAAGAGATGTTTATAAAATTAACAAATAACTACATGGTAAATGTATTCCTTAAGTATTTTCTTTTTTTTTTTTAATTTCAGATAACACTGCTTTTTCATCATCAAATCCACATGCTTTCCAGATTAATTTTAACAGTTTATATACAGCTTTGTGTGAGCAACAGAAATCTGATCAAGCCACTCTTCTTTTATACACACTTCTGCATCAAAATGGCAATGTGCGGACGTATGTGTTGGCACGGACAGACATCGAAAATCTGGTGAGTATTGCTCTGCCTGCCTTATTTTCATCATGAGATCCAGGAGGCTTGGATTTCACCAGCTTCCAGTGGCTCCTTTTCTGTAGTGGGGGCAGTAGGTTCTGGCTCACTTAGTAACCAGTTCCAGCTCACTTACTCATTTTTGTTATGTCATCTCAGGAGTGTGATACTAAACATGTCACTGTCGTCAAGGATAGTACCAGTAATGCTGTGAGGCTGTTCTGGTCTTAAGGAGAGCAGACTCTGGCCTCTTTAAAGACCTATTCAGTCGAGTCCCATGGGATAGAGCCATGGAGGGCAGAGGGGCCCAGGAATCCAGTCTGATTTTCAAGGATCTCCTCCTCCAAGGTCAGGAGCAGTGCATCCCAACAAGGAGGACGTTGGGCAAGAATGGCAGGAGGCCTCCATGTATGGATATCGAGTTGCTGAGAAAACTCAGGGCAAAAACAATAAGCATTCAGGAGGTCAAATGGACTGGGAGAAATATAGAGAAGGGAAGGGAAGCTAGACACATGGTCAGGGAAGCTAAGGCAGAGTTGGAATTAAGGCTAGTCAGGGACATTAAGGATAACAGGAAGGGCTTCTATGGCTGTGTTGCAAGCAAAAGAAAGACTAGGGATAATGTGGGCCCTCTCTGGACAGAGATGGGAGACTTGACTGCCCTGGGTAGAGAGAAGGCTGAGGTTCATAACGTCTTCTATGCCTCATTCTTCAACAGCAAGTGCTCCAACCATGCCACTCAAGTTAGGAAAGACCAGTGCATGGACTGGGAGAATGCCTGAGCCCACTGTGGGAGCGGATCAGGTTTGTGACAATCTGCGAAGCCTAAAGTTGCACAAGTCCATGGGACCCAATGAGACTCATCCTGAGGGAGCTGGCAGGGGTAGTTGCTAAACCATTATCTATAATTTCTGAGAAATCATGGCAGGCAGGTGAAGTCTCTGAAGAATGCCTGAGCCCACTGGGGGAGCGGATCAGGTTTGTGACAATCTGCGAAGCCTAAAGTTGCACAAGTCCATGGGACCCAATGAGACTCATCCTGAGGGAGCTGGCAGGTGTAGTTGCTAAACCATTATCTATAATTTCTGAGAAATCATGGCAGTCAGGTGAAGTCTCTGAGGACTGGAGAAAGGGAAATATAACCCCCATTTTTCAAATGGGGAAAGACCCAGGGAACTACAGACCAGTCAGTTTCACCTCTGTGCCAGGCAAGACCATGGGGCAGATTCTCCTGGAAACTATGTTGAGGCACACAGAAAACAAATTGGTAACAGCCAGCATGGCTTTACAAAGCCTGACAAAATTGATAAACTTCTATGATGTGACTACAACACCAGTGAACAGGAGCAGAGCAACTGACATTGTCTTTCTGGACTTGGGCAAAGCATTTGACACTGTCCGACATTCTTGCTAAACTGGAGAGAGATAGGTTTGATGCATGGACCACTTGATGGATAAAGAGCTGGCTGGATGGTTGCAGAGAAAGACTTGTGGTCCATGGCTCATTGTCCACATGGAGACCAGTGATGAGTGATGTTCCTCAGGGGTTGGTGCTGGGGCTGATACTGTTCAACATCTTTGTTGGCAACGTGGACGGTGGGATTGAGTGCACCCTCAGCAAGTTCACTGACCACACCAAGCTATGTGAGGCAGCTGACACGCTGGAGGGAAGGGATGCCATCCAGAGGCACCTTGACAGGCTTGAGAGGTTGTGTTTTCCTGACCCACTTTATCCAACTGTAGTAGTTCAGGAGTGAACACCCAAACTAACGGAGGAGAGAAGTCTTCCCAAAGCTGGCCCATTTTCTCCCACATTCCATACCACTAGTGACTATTCCTCCCCAGAGCAGATCTCTGAATGACTCTCCTAAGTCTCTTTTTTATAAACTCTAAAGATGGTGTGAAGGGCACTGAGGAGACCGGGCCGATACTGCAACAAGAGCATGCTTTCTGTAACACACAAAGGAAATTCAAAATTCTCAAGAGTTGTTGTAACAAGCCTGAAGGAGGAAAAGGGTGTGAAAAACTGGAGGAAAATCACCTTCCTCCACTCTCCCCATGGACTAGGTACAATTATTAGTGAATTCCCAGAGGCAGTGTCTTAGGTATGAACAGAAGAGCAATGCTGAATACACATACTGAAAGACCCACGATACACTTGATGTTATCATGTTATAAGCTGCTGTCACATGGTACAGCAACAAAGCAATCCCAGTCCCTTCCCTGCTCTGAAAAAGATCATTCCGAGGAGCACATAGTGCACATACAGGAATCTATACCGGGTTAGATACCGCAGCCATGTGAACAGACAAAGCAACGTTGTGACCAGTGTCTCTGGTCCTAATAGAGCAAATGCTTACAGCAGATTTGTTTGCAGCCCACTCTGGTCAAATCTGTTGTTATCTCAAGCCTTTGTGCCCCACAGTGAGTGCCAAATCAAGCTGTCGTGGTTTAGGAGTGGTATTCCCCAATTTGGTGTCCCCACTGAACGCCCCCAGAGCAGGCGCTGCTCGCTCACTCCCCCCTCCCCTCCCCCTGCAGCGGGATGGAGGGAATTGGATGCACAAAAGGGTAAGATCACGGTTTGAGATAAGAACAATTTACTAAAAATCTGCAATGAAATAAGAAAACATAAACAACTGTATTAAAAACAGAGTGTACAAGACGGAAACAACTCACATGTGATTGCTCCCCATGCAGAACTCATCACCACACAACCACCCCCCCTGTGCACTGGCTGAAAGGATGGAGGGAATTGGATGCACAAAAGGGTAAGATCACGGTTTGAGATAAGAACAATTTACTAAAAATCTGCAATGAAATAAGAAAACATAAACAACTGTATTAAAAACAGAGTGTACAAGACGGAAACAACTCACATGTGATTGCTCCCCATGCAGAACTCATCACCACACAACCACCCCCCCTGTGCACTGGCTGAAAGTGAGCTGGAAAAGTGTACTCACACCCACCTCCTCTGTCCCCTCAGCATGATGTGAGGTGGTATTGAATAATCCCAGGGTCCTAGCATGCCCGTCCTGGCTGCTGCAAAAGTTAACTTTGTCCTGGCTGAAACCAGGACACCTTTTTAGATATTCAGGCCAAAAAGTTGCACAAGCTTACTGTGTGCATACGGGAATATGAGTTAACAAAATGAGCTGTAGTTTGACTAACATGCTAGATGTCATTCAGGGTTGACCTGAGACTGAAACTCCTCAAGGAGCAGCTCATGGATTTTATAGAAATGCAACTGTAGTCACTTTTTAGCTGCTAAAATAGGATTGTGGTTAATGGCAAGTATAAGACACCTGGTATGGGTTTTGTAGGTTATAAATTAGCTTATGCTCCCACTTTAGTAATGTCACAAACCACTTTAACAAGTCTTAGTTATTAAAAAGCATTCCTTTAATAAGATAATGACTGTCTAGGGGAATTGGTAATGGAAGAGAGAACCCTTTCTATTTTAATATTTGAAATCTTGCCAGATAATTATATCCCTTGCCTGTTTGATGGCAGATATGGAATGAATTTGGTTTCAATCCAAGTTATAGCAGATGTATTACTGAAATCAGTTGATAGACGCCAGTGTTGGCAAACTGGGGTGAAATGGTTGATACTGAATTGATTCAAGACTTGAATTCCTGTGTCTTCCGTTGCAGATTATCTAGGCAAGGGCTGAGTCATTTTGCATGAATTCTGTGAATGAATGGTCATGTATAATTTTTTTGCTGTTACTGTGTGATATGACAAGCTTAACAGCTGCTAATCACAACAATTTGCTTTGTAGAATCCTAGAACAGAATCATAGAATGGTGTGGGTTGGAAGGGACTTTAAAGCTCATCTTGTTCCAACGCCCCTGCTGTGTGTAGGGAGACCTTCCACTAGACCAGATTGCTTTAGAGGAATAAAGGTTAGGTGTGTGTGTTGTTTTATAATTTTGATGTCTGATACACTGTAAAACTTCCAGAGAAAGCATGAGGTGCATGTGTCAAAACAACTCCAGATGCAGATTCTCAGATACTCTGCAATGTGGGGTATTTTTATATATTACCACCTAAAAAAATAATCAGAAAATCTCAGAAGTCATGGCCAGTGCTAAACAGTCTATGGGAAAAGCTGAGAAAATTGAGAAAAGTATCACTGAAAAGTCAACAGTATGTTTGATTTTTTTTGTTTATGCCAACATTTGAAACTCTCTACTCTTACTTTGGTTTTAATGTGTACTGTTGCTTTCTGTGATGTCTACTGAAAGTTACTGACATCTTTGTTCAATCCTCTTGTTTTTTAGTGGGCTAGTAGGTAAGGATGAGCAGCAGCCAACTGAGAAGAGCAGTTTTAGTTTCACACTAACACAGGCTGAGCCAGACCCAAAAAGGACGGGGGGTGGGAGAGTTACTGGACAAAAAAATGATGATCTCCTATGTCCTGGTCCGATAAGACACAGGAGGGTTTGATCAATTCCCCCAGTGTGAATTAAGACACAAATTGGTCAAATACTGTTAGTGAGTGAGATTTTATTATTGGTCACACAAGGGTATGAGAGGAAAAGGGCAACAGGAGAGCTAGAAACAGAAAAGGGGAAAGTATGCAAGATTTGTGATGCAGAAGCAGGGATAGTCACCACTGTGGCTCCAGTGGCTCTTTAGTCATCTTTTCTTCCATGGTGGGTGCACACACACACCCACTCACACACACCCAGTCTGAATGCTGGTCCTTTCTTACAGGGCTCTGTCAGGGCACTAACTGGTCAGTTCCTCTTGAGCTGCTGGGTCAGCACATAATGAGTCCCAGCACAGGCAACTTGCAAATGTCCGGAGAAAGTTGTGGTTCAGGTGTGGCTAGAGATTTATGGTAGGCAGTGGAGTCTCTTTATCTCAGAGGCTGGAGAGCTTTGGTGGACAATGGAATCCCATTATCTCAGCCACAGATTTGCATGGCCAGAGACATCCTGTAGCTCAGCAAGCTTTGAGGCAAACAACCAGGCCTTTGCCACACAACAAGCCATCAAAGCCAGGCAGTGTCGAAAGAAACATTTATTAAAGATAAGGCAATGTTGAAACAAGCATTTCTTAAAGGTCCCTTACACTTAATTACAACTTTGCAGTGAAAAAGGCTAATAATTCAGTCTTGAGCTTGTAAGTGAGATGAACGGACTTGAGTAAAGGAGTTTGTTATTCCTTCCCTATATGGCAGGAGTGGTGTACTACCATACTTCATAAAATATTTACAGGCTATTGAAAAATTGAGGCAGTATAGAGAAACTTTTTTTTTCCTTTGAAGTTAACAGGAAAGCTGGGAGAGTCTTAGGAAGCTAACTTAGTAGGTCAGAGAAGAGCTCAAGATGGACCACGATGTGAATGTGCCATCATAAGGGGGATTCCTTGAACAGAGAGGAATCTGCTTACAGAGAGGGGTGGTAGGAATAAAGCCTGGAGGTTGATTCCACACCTGGAGATGTGGGAACAAAATACTTAAAGTCATGACCTCAGAGTCAAAATGATCTTTGAATGAGGGTGAATGACTTTTACAGGCATGTGGCATAGGTCAGTGGCTTCTTCAATCAGATGCAGTTGGGTGAATGAGACACAAGGGTCTGTGCTGTGTGAGAGATCATGTCTGCAGGCACCTCAGTGTTCATCTTAAATTTTCAGGGGTTTCGCAGGTTCCTCCTGTTTGACTGCACTCAGTGGATTTCATCTGTTGAGTTTTTCCCTATTTTAATTCTTCTCCCTTTCTGTGCTTCGGAAGCATGATCAGAAGATGCTCTGCAACATTTCCTAAGGATTTTTGAAACGTGTCTTTGCTCTTCTGTAACTTCAGTTTAACTTGTAAATTGATTCAGTTTGTTTGTTTCAGTTGTTATATTAGATAGTGCCTCCGCTCATTTCCTCATTTGTCTGTGAATCTTCCTCTGTCAGTTACAGATAAATACCTTCGGCTTCTGTTGGGCTTTATCTTTTAGTGTTAGTAAAGCATCCTTTTTGCTCTTAGAACTCTGCTTAGCAGAAGGAATAGGATACTTGTGTGTCTTTCATAACTTACGGCGCTTTGTGTAATTTTGTAAAATAACTGGATTGAATATCTGATGCTGTTGGGGATGTTCACATCTAGGATTTGGCTATCTTATTCCAAGTGCTTGTAAGGATCCTCCACGAAGTGGTGTGGCTGGTGAAATAGGGGGCAGTTAGTAAGTTTTTTGATAAGTGTAATGTTGTGGTCTGTGGATGGGAGAATCTTAGGCCTTCTTCTGTTCGAAACAGAAATTAACACCAATATTGCAAGCAAAAATACCAGTGAGATTTCTTATTATAAGAAGTAAGCTATTGAGAGTGTTTGCTTTGGCTGCTGAGTTGAGATTTTGTTGCTGCTTAACATGACTGGACAGAAGTAATGTATATGGTGATAAATTTGTATCAACTGGTGGTACAGCAATATTTTTTCCTATGGTATAAATTTGGCTTAAGCAGGTTACTGCTTGTATTTTGTTGATTGCTAAAGACAAACTATTGTAAAGCTATTTACTGAGGAAACTGACCTTGGACCAAATACAGCACCTGCAATTTTCAGTGTCTGTTTTTACCTGCCACTTGCTTTGGGGATTAAAAGTAATTTTTTAATGATGGCTGTGTCTTGCCAGTTAAAAGCTGCTTCTGATGGAGGAGTGGTAGTAGTAATAGTAGTACAGCAATGGTAGTTTAATGACTATGAGTAAAAGGGCCAGCAATACAAAAAGAAGTGATTGCTGCCTTTCTCAGTACATGGGTAGACAAAACCATGGCTTAAGAAGATAGATTTAAACATTTTAATGTATGTACATAGCATAGAAGTGTAGAACTATCTAACATTTTGGTTAGATTCAAGATAAATTTGAATATGATTAAAATGTTAACTGAGATGGTTCTTCTCTTTTGGAGGAGTCTCTCACCTCCAGAATCCACCTTAGACTTCTCCCAGACATCTTATGGTGTTTTCCACCTTTGCTTTAGACACCTGAGGTCCAAGGTAGCAGCCCTGGACTCCATCAAGGAAGATACCTGAGGTGTTTTTGCTCTGTCAGTAGTAGTTCTGTCTTCCCATACTCACTTGAGACTCCTCACAGGCATCTCCCAGAGTCCTTTGAATTCTTCTAGAGACCCAATGTGCTGGTATTAGCCGGGATGGAGTTAATTTATTTCTTTTTTTCTTCAGTAGCTAGTATAGTGTGGTGTTTGGATTCCGAGTGATAATGCTGCTGGTAGCATACTGATGTTTTGGTTTCTGCTAAGTTGTGTTAAATAAAGGAAGTTTTCATTCTTGTGTCTTATGCTCGGCCAGTGAGAAGGTACACAAGAAAACTGGGGGGAGCATAGCCAGGGCAGGTGACCTGAATTAGCCAAAGGGATATTCCACACCATAGAACATCATGCCCAGTCTATAAGCAGGAAGGGCCAATCTGGAGGGAGGTACGGGGTTATGTCAGTCCGTGGGTGATGAGCAATTGTATTGTGCATCACTGATTTTGTTTGGTTTTTTCTTTCACTTTCTTTTTATTATCCATTAGCATTTTAGCTCATTCTGCTCTTTATTATTCAACTGTTCTTATCTCAACCTACATATTTTACTGTATTTGGGGTAAAGAGCGGGGGAGGAGGGAGTGTGAGTGGCTGCGTGGTTCTTGGCTGCTGGCTGGGGTTAAACCACAACACCTGTGATCCCAGGTGGCAGCCCCAGACTTCTTCAGGGAAGCTACCTGAGATGAGTTTTCTTTTTCAGAGAAAACTGTCTCCTCCATGTTCCACCCAGCACTCCTCCCAGGCATCTCCCAGAGTCTTTGCACTTTTCCATTTTAATAAAGTTAGAATTTTAGATTAATCATATATCCTAACTTTTTATTTAAGTGATGGCTTGTCAAAGAGTTTCTGTTTGAGAACAGTAATTCTTGTCCTAAAGGTATGTTACCTCAGCAATCAGTATACAAAGGAAAAAGTGTTGGGAGGTAGAAGGGTATAGAAACTTTATGAACTGATTCTGTTTTCATCTGCAAATGGCAAATAAGAGAGAATTAACTTGCCATTTGCCTCCTTGAGTTCAGTCTGGTGCGTAGATGGAGAGAAGCATGAACGAGCAGTGGAAAGGGAAGCAGAGCCAGGGGAGTGGATGTGCGAAGAGGTGTTGAAAGCAGTAAAGGTTTATTTGGGACAGGAAGACTGCTGTGATGTAGAGAGTCAGGTCACTCTTCAGTGAGAGCCCTTTCAGTATCTATGATGAAATTTACGTAAGCGTACTTTCACATATTGGCTCATGAGGAAATGTCTCTAATGTCTCAATATATCAAGATACCCTCTTTAAATGTAGTTTGTAGCAACACACTTGTAGGATTTGGGCAACTTAAGGAACATGAACGGACCTTTTCAGCTACACTTGGAATTAATATCCATAGAAAGAAATATGTGGGCTGTTCTGGAGGCATATCACAGAATTGTTAGGGGTGAAAAGGACCTCTGGATGTCATCTAGTCCAACCC